>NC_030684.2:75232891-75512891 GCF_000004195.4 Xenopus tropicalis
TGTGGAACGTCCGAGACAATGGCGAGAGCAATAAGGGAGGTAGCCGGTTAGTAGAGGAAGAGGGCGGGCTCTGTTGGGAAGGGGAGGGGCAGAAAGGGGCACATCGGGGGCTGGGAGTGGCATTTCTGAGCAGTAGCTGTAGTGCGGTGGATAGCAGGGCTTGTAGCTGTCGTGATATTGGTTATTACATGTACAAAGGCTGCTAAGGACATTTGCCATAATTGCACATTTAGTGATGGTTAAGCATATATTTCAGGCTTAGAATGAGTAGGTTAATTTTATTTCAGAGGCTTATAAACCTAGCAGTGCTGTCTGATACCGAACCCAAACGAACAAGCAATCACTCAGAATTGGTACAGCCTATATACAAAGACAGGGGCAGCCTCCTTGAGATACCGCAGTATTGGGCTTGGTAGGTAGGGCGGGCAGCTGCCGGAGCCTGCAATTCTTACTGCTGTGTCTTTGTATTTCACAGCAACATTGTATTACAATTTCTCATGCCTATGTACCATATCAGGGAAGGTGCTACACAATATGCACCCTAACAAAGAGCAAGTTCCTTGTGGATATAGCAATAAAGTATCACTGGATTTGCAGCTGTTGGCATACACGGTGTAGTTCGGTTCTCGTGGTTCTGAGGATATCATTGGCTGTAAATCCAATTAATTATTATTGAGTTCCATTTATAAAGCAGCAACATATTTAACTTTACATTCATAATAATCAACATACAGATACAGGCAAACCAATACAGTAGGAAATAAAAGCCCTGCAGGGATATGTGAAACACAAGGTATGAAAAAATGTAACCAGGGAGACTAAAGGCAACCTATCTCCATTAATATTGTCTCCCCTACAGTAGGTATCAGCTAACAAAGAACTGCTTGGGGGAAACAATATTTCCTTAAGAAAACCCCCATTATGAATGTTATGCCCCCCCTTAGCTAGGAAGCTAAGTTGGGGCACACATGCACATAACAAGCAAGTGCTCCAGCTTTATCAGTATGGATATGCATGTGATGTAGGATAAGGGGACATTATGTGCAGACATGTCCAGTCATGACCATCCCTCACAGTGTGGGGGGCATAATGCTTGCAAGGGGAGTTTTGAAAAAATAGTGCGGGCATTTGATACCAAGAAAGGGAAAGTTGTGCTCAACCACTAAATTTTAAGCCATTAGGCAGGGAGCAATTAGGTTGTGACCACAAAATACATATAGGCAACAAGAGAGGTGCTCTGCACTCACCCATTATAGATTTAGGCTGATGACATGGCATGAATAAGATACGCTCGGGTATACACATAAAAACGTGTATTTCAGCTACATGTGCCTGCACTGGAGCGTTTTTCGGCTTGCCGAGAAAACGCCACGTCTGACATCAGCCATATGAAGGACATTAAGACATTCTGTGCATCAAGTTAACAAGAAATGCCCTCCTCCTTTAAGCAAAACAGGGATTATCCATATATTGCAATATACTTCAAGCTACCCAACTATATGAAAGCCATCCCCAGTCTGACCAGTCCTACACTGACTTTTCTGATTCATTAAGGATTCTACTGCTTTAATAAACATTTAACAAATTGAGTTTTACCTGCACCTTACTTGCTTTCAAGGTTAAAAAAAAAAAAATGCCAAAATGGTTGCTGCTTTTATTGTAGCCCCCACCCTTCCCAGCTACAATCAGGTGATCCCAATGGAGCCAATAAAAGGGCAACCATTTTGGTGTTTTAAACTTGAAAACAAATAAGTTGCAGGTAAAAGGTTTTTTTTTTGGTAAAGCGGATGTGCACCTTTCCAAAGCTTTACCAGAGTGGTAAGACTTTACAAAAGAAGAACTTTACCCATTACAATCTTTTTTTTTTTTTTTTTTTTTTAATGCTTACTTTTTATTATTTAGTTGGTAAAAATTCTCTCTTACTATGTCCTCTTAGATGGCTACCCCTCAGTAGGAGGGGGTCATGGACCCCCTCACCCACCTACATGCAGAGACCGTTAGCAGGGAAATTTCCCAGTCGACATCTAGGGTAAGAGCTTGGCTGCATCAGGCAACTAGGTCGCAATGCAGAGAAAAGATAAGAAAACGCCCATGTACAGTAGCTCTTAATGCCGCTCTAGGAGACTGCTTTACCCTCTCTCTCTTACCGCTGCTGATCTCTGCATCTTTGCTTATCCCTAAATGGGTAAGCGACTTGTTTTACTGAATAAAGGATGCCTATTTTTAATTCATTATAATGAGTAAAGATCTTATTTTGCAAAGTCCTATGACTCTGGTAAGGCTTTGCAAAATGTGAACATCCCATTTGCATTAGAGACCTATTCATTTAAAGAGGTAGTTTACCTATAAATTAACTTTTAGCATGATGAACAATGCTATTCTGAGACAATTTGCAAGTGGTCTTCATTTATTATTTGTGGTTTTTGAATTTTTTAGGGTTTTTTTTCAGCAGCTCTCCAGTTTCAGCTACTGTCTGGTTGCTTGGAACCAAATAATCCTAGCAGCCAGGCAGTAGTTTGAATGAGAGACTACAACACGAATAGGAATGGCCTGAATAGAACGATAAGTAATAAAAAGTAACAAAAACAATGACCTCCATTGTGACCTCCATTTAAAGGAGAATAAAGCCTAACTAAAGAAGTAGGGCAGAAATATTATACATTATGTTTTGGGCGTTTGTACCATGCCCAGGCAACTACAGCCCTTTAGCAGGGAGGATCTGTGCATCCAAAAATGCCCCAGTAACTTCCCATCTGATTCAATGTACATGCTCTGTGCTGCTGTCAGTTACTGAGCTTAGGGGCCAACTCAAAATATACTGCAGTAATAGAATATAAATGTAACGGTAAAAGGCTGATTAGTAATTCATTTAAAGTCACATTAAATAACAGATCTGAAACCAGGGCAACTGCATCAGAACTAAATAATTAACTCGGCTTATATGACAGACATATCTCATTTTCTGCTTGATAATTTGCAACGACCCCTAAGCTCAGCTTCTCAACGGCTGCTCGGAGCCCACTGAGCATGTGCACTGTCCCGAACAGTTCTAACAGAATCCAAGATAGGAAGCTACTGTGACAACTGTAAAGACCTATATCATTACTACTATAGAGATGCTGAAACTTTAAACCAGTCCAGTCAGTTTGTTATATAATTTCTAGCCATATTCATTTTTAGGGTTTAGTTCTCCTTTAAGAGCTGGAAAGATTATTTGCAATGCCAAGTGTCTTGAGGGGGCAGGGGAAGAGGGCCAGGTAGGGTTTACTACTCTGCTCCGGGCCCTTCCAAAGATTAATTTTTGCGAAGGGAGGGGAACAGTAGTTACACCCCTGTCTAAAAGTCTAACCGCATCTCTGTGTGATAGGCCGTTTAAATGTTTAGGGATGCTACACAAGTTGCTAAATACAGTAAACGTATGGTGAGTATATAGCATTTACTGTAGCCTGTGCAAGCCACTTTTTTTTGCTCAAGTACAGATATAGACAATATTAGCAAATAACATGTTAGTGCTGTGTTATGGCTAATGTCCCACGGAGAGATTTAGTAGCCTGCGATACATCTCTGCTACCCCGGGCGACTAATCTCTCCGAAATTACTTCAGCTTTCCAAAGGTGCACAAAATTTCCTCCTGCAGGCAACTTCACATGACTTTGGAAAACTGAAGTAATGCATAGGCCTTTCCACAGGCGATTCACTTTGTTGCCAATGGAAAGGGCCACGCATAACTACAGTTTTTTTAAGTCGCCTGAAGCTGTCACAAGAGGAAACTCTGCAGATGTGTAGGCCTTTCCACCGGCGATTCCCTTTGTTGCCCGTGGAAAGCCATTTACTATTTTCTTAGCAGGACAGTTCTTGCAGTAAGCCTGTGTGTTAGCCCCTTCATGTTAAAGAAATCATAGGATGGCAGGGTGTTAGCAGGGCACTCAAATTAGTAGACCCTTGGTCACCTAGGCAAAGGAACTTGCCAACATGTTGAATGGGGCCCAATGCAAAAACATAATACCTAAAACATATATGAATTGCATTCCTTGGCTGAATGGGCAGAACAAAACAGTTATTTGTCACATTTTGTTATCCTTTTGCTTAGGTTTTATATACTACCCTTTATTACTACTATCCCATCCATTAATCCTTGTAAATATTCAGTGTCATGTTTCCAAGTAAGTTTTATTTAAGTAAAGGATAACCTACACAGTTTTACTTCCAGTTAATCAACTCCGGTAGATTAATTTAGTTTTTAAACTCTAACATTACAGGCATGTCAACCTCAAATTACAAGTAGGGGCATACAGAGTTGGGTAAGCCCCACAGTTATCCAATGTGGGGTGCATACACAATGGTTTTGTTACTTTATTAGTGGTAAACAAACCACTTTCCACCACTGTTACAGTTATTATTAACTTATGTAACTTAAACGTATAAATATGTATATATGTTGATAACTCCATTTATACATAGTAAGTTAGGTTAAAAAAAACAAAAACATAC
This sequence comes from Xenopus tropicalis, assembly GCF_000004195.4. Taxonomy (NCBI): domain Eukaryota; kingdom Metazoa; phylum Chordata; class Amphibia; order Anura; family Pipidae; genus Xenopus; species Xenopus tropicalis. Next base: position 75,237,383 of record NC_030684.2, read on the forward strand.
GTCCATCACGTTCAACCATAATGGCTATATATAACCTGCCTAACTTCTAGTTGATCCAGAGGAAGGCAAAAAACCCCATCTAAAGCCTCTCTCAGACCAGTCCCTGATCAACTTGTACTAAGAGCTATATATATTTATATTTTAATTTCTGTAAGCAACCGGCAGTAGGTAACCCCCCTATGCATTGTCAGAAAAGAATGAAGATGGCCACACAAGGGCAGGTTTAGGCTGCAGATTTGGACCCTTTAGACCAAGTTGGCCTCTTATCTGCCCATTTATGGGTCTCTCTGACTCATATCTGTCTGAAACTCGAATGTCGATTGGGCAGGTTTGATTTTTCTATTGGATTGAGGACTGCATTGGCTCATAGAAGCAGTCCTCACTCTGGCGGCTCCTATTTGTGTTGTTGTAATCTTAGGTGGGCATAGTGGGAGGGAAAAAAAACCTTAGAGTATGGCCAGCTCTATTACATTTAATAAAAACTCAAACAAAATTACAAATCCACACAGTATAGGCACACCATAACAGTTTTTATTGAAATAGAAGTTCTTATTCATAAAGATATATTGTGTTATAATGTAACAATCTTACTGAGCTACAGGAACAAGATTCACAGTGACAACACAAAATGTAAAGGTAATAATGTAGATTTTGCACACAATAAAACATTTAAGGGCAGATTTATCAAACATTAAGAGCTCTTCCCCCCCACCCCCACTGGATTTTGACTAGTAAAAAATCCTGCATTTTTCCTGCAGTTTGAGTTTAATTAAAAAACAAAACAAAACCCTGGAGCAATTCTCACTTCTTTTTAGCAACATTACTTTGTTCAAAATTCACAGATCTGTGTATCCAGGCAAAATAAAAAAAAAGTCTGATTCTTCATTTTAAGCAATTAGTGAGAAAAGCCAAGTGTTTTAGCTTTAGAAATATAGTTAATGCCCAAAAACTAAAGTGTTTCAGCTGCTGAAAAAAAACATGAAAAGGTTGATATTTGATAAATCTTCCCCATAGATGGTGTGGGGTGAAATGTCTGCTCCAGTTCTAACCCACTGCACCAGAACAACAGGCATCATTAAACTAATGTAGTCTTTATGTGAAAGGGCAATTCTGTTGGTATGGGTTACTAGACCCGGTGCAAATTTCAGGCCTGTTATTACATTAATCACTTAAAACTAAAATGAAACAATTTAATGACTGGCAAATCTGAATAGCCATGTTAAGCTTGATGAAGGAGAAAAAAAAGGAGTAGGCAATGATATGAATATGTCATATCATTATATGTATGTGGTATTATCCAAATAGCACTGAATATTTGTAAATATTGTCACATGCATTACAAATAGTCAAAAGATCCGTTAATAATAATACACTGGTTTTAACCTACTTCATCCTTATGTTTAATGTAGAAGGCAAATCCTATGTCTCTGTCTGGGCCCACCTGACTGTAGATGCTGTGGCAGAATTTTCTGTCTTAGGACTACTTTTTCATCTCTGCCTTACTGCATGTTTACTGGCAACACATGATGTAGCAATATTAAGGCAGCAGGTTAAACATCACTGCAGTTGCTACGCACCCCAGAAAACCAGCGGTCTTTAAGCTGTCAAACAAGATACGCCTTTATATTTCATTTTGGTATTCTATTGTAAGACTTGTCCAACTGTTTACATATAGTGGGCTGTTACTATACTACATGTACAAGGGTCATTTTATAATAAAATAATCATGTGATTCAGTTTTCAATGGAGGTCTTGAGCAGGCAAATATCTAGAAAATATCCAGGTTGCAGGGCACCAGTTAACCCTCTAGGTGTTGTTAGCTACATAGCATTTGTTTAAGGCAGCACATCATTTCTCTAAATACACAGTATTGTATTTATACCTATATATCATTACTTTCTTTCATATCAGGTATAGAGCCTGATCCATAGGATATACAATATAGTGTTCAGTGAAAAGCAATACAGGCATAGTGAAGTTTTCATAAAGTCAAAAGGATTATGCTTTTTGCAGACATGCAGTATAAATAGGGTTTAGGGAGATATTTTGGTTCAAGACTTCTGAGGCAAACTGACCCAACTTAAGCAAAGTACAAGAACAGACATTTAAAATTTACATATGAATGTATAAAACAAATAATTACATTGTATTTTTATGGAATCTACTTCAGAAATAAAAACAGGACATTCTAGAAATAAAACTGCCAAGATTTGGTAAACAAAAAATGGACAAAGGCAAAACAGGAGGCACAGAGGAACTGTAGCATTTTCAGATTCAAATACTATGACATACGGCCTGGTTTTTTATGCCCAGCCTAAAAAACAAGAAAACATTTTTTTTTCGTTAGTATAGTTTGCATGAGCTAAGTTGAAAAATTGACTACAATTATAATTTGTTATTCAATTTTATACTATATGACAGTATATAGTACAGATGTATTTCATCTACTAAACGACAAACCACTGTAAAGTTTACTTCAATTTACTGCCATTTGTTTAGAGGCTGTGCTCTAGCACAAGCTGGCATGATTCTTACTAAAAAGAAACATCTATGTTTCACAAAATCAGAACGTATGCATGCAATCCATACTACTCAACAATCCAGTTTACATAATATTAATGTCTTGTGCTTGAAGGTATGAGATCTACTTTAAACATCCACAACGCTAAACTATAATTTTCAGCCAAACATGCATGCACATGAATTTAATGAAAGATCTCCGCAAGAATAAAATGGCCAATGACATACCTGATTGATATTAATGCCAGTCAGTTTCTCCACTGTGTCAGGAAGGCGATTGAGAATGTCCAGCACTTCACCAGTAATCTTGGATGCGCCAACCTCACTTCCACCACTGGAGATCATCTTAATTTTCTTCACCTCTGTCATTGGCTTGCTTATTGCCTCAGCAACCTGAAACATAATTTAGAAGGTCAGGACATAAAGAGTATAAGAAATGGTACACAAGACAATTGGTCTTGCTATTTTTCAAGGGAAAATAGCTATAAATTGTGGAGAACTGATGCATTTCTTTAGATATCTAACTATAGGGCCCATTTACAAAAGCGCAGTTGCAGTCTGCACAATGTCCCAGCAGGCAGTTGCACGTACCACCACTTTCATTAAAGGCATTTGTGTCAAAATTAGCTCCTTGCACTTCCCTATAGTTGCACTCTGCCCAGGGTTGCTTTCACGCTGGCTCAGTAGACACAGCACACTTGTGCCTAAAGAACCAGGCACAGACGACATTCACACACTCCAAACATGCCAGCTGGCCTTCCACTCAATTGTGTGTGTGTGTGTTTTGCGACGAAATGCACTGCCGCTTGTGACCACAATGATGCTTTAGTTCTGGGGGAAATGCTGCACTGTGAGAAAAAACCATTGCTATAGTGATACAATGCAAAGCTATAGCACAGGCCTATTTAAAGATCTCTGCTACCACGGGCATCTAATCTCTCCTAAATGCCTTTCCACTGGCAACAAAGGGAATTGCTCGTGGAAAGGTCTATACATTGTTTCAGTTTTCCAATGTTTCGCAAAGTTTCCGCCTGCAGGCAACTTCGTGTGACTTCAGAAAACCAAAAGATATGTGTAGGCCTTTCCACTGGCAAGGCATGGTAGGAGGGATCTATCGCAGGCAACTAATCTCAGCCTAAAGAGTAACACAGCTTACAGCTTGGGCAGTGGTGAAGCTGTAAGAGTATGCTCCTTAAAAGAGAACTACACCCCCCCCCAGGGCTGCCATCAGAAATCACAGGGCCCCTCCTCCCACACCCCCAATGGCCCTTCCCCCAGTGACCCCTCCCATCAATACAAAGGACACACAGACATTGGTAGCCAGGGCCCCCCTAAAACACAATGGTGGCCAGGAGTTACGTCTTGCATTGGTGCCAGGGCAGGTACCCCTAAAACATTGCTAGCCAGCCCAGGGCTCCCTAAAACATTGGTGGTCCTCCCACAAGTTACTCATACTATGGCCCACTCCCCACCGCTTCCTCACGCTCCCCCCCAGCGTCCTCCAGTATCCTCCGGCTCCCCCCCAAGCATCCTCCGGCTCCCCCCCAAGCATCCTCCAGCCCCCCCAAGCATCCTCCTGCTTCCTCCAGGGTCTCCCAAGCATCCTCCAGCTCCCCCCAGCATCCTTCTGCATTCTCCACGGCCTCCCAAGCATCCTCCAGCTCGCCTCCAGCATCCTCCTGCTTCCCTCAGGGCCCCCCCCCCCAAGCATCCTCCAGCTCGCTCCCAAGCATCCTCCAGCTCCCACCAGCATCCTCCTGCTTTCTCCAGCTCCCTGCTAGCAATGACAGGGCCCAGACTTGATTAAAGGGGGCCTGAGCTATGAAAACTCTATCACGGCCGGGCCCCCTTTTAAGTTAAATGTAAATTTTTCTCCCATACAGAGCACAGAGAAGGGGACATGCAGAAAACTTCAGTGCATCCCATCCCCAATGCTCTGTATGTGAGCAAAATAAATGTCCATGTGTGTTCGAGGGGGAGGAGCGGAGAAGGGGGCCGGCCTATGGGCGCCCTATATTGAAATCCGGCACTGGTCTGGTTGCTAAGGTAATTTGGGTGCAAGCAACTAAATAGCTGCTGAAACTCAAACTCCAAGTTGGAGAGCTGCCAAACAAAAACTGGAATAATAAAAAATGAAGACCAATTGCAAATTGTCTCAGAATATTACTCTCTGCATCATATTAAAAGTTAACTCAAAGGTGGACAACCCCTTTAAAAAACCGTCCCTATCGCAAACCCCAACCTAAAAGAGAAGAGCAGCACAGCAGCGTACCTGGGCGATACGTTCCCTTCAAGCGAACATACTTCGGGTCTCTCGACCAATACGAACCCTGCTTGCGCAGTTGGAAGCAGCAGGAAATCAGCTTAAACTGCGCATGCTCAAGCAGGGTATGTGTCGGTGCTGAGACCTGAATAATGTTCACTTGAAGGGAAGATGTAGTCCAGGTATCCAATAAGGATTAATTATATCTTAGCTGGAATATCCTTGCAGGAGGAAACTTTGCGAACTCCTATTATTGCTGGCAGAAAGGCATTTTGGAGCAGTTAGTCGCCTATGGTAGCAGAGATCTATTGTAGGTGACTAACTCGCCTTTAAAGGAACAGTAAAACCAAAAAGCGTACATTTTTTAAATGAATTAAAATATAATGTACTGCTCTCCTGGACTTGTAAAAGTTGTGTGTTAGCTTTAGAAACACTAATATAGTTTATGTAAATAAGCTGAAAATTTTTGGGTTATGATTCAGCACAAATAATCAAAAGTATACGACTGTGGATTCCATGTGTCATTGAGCCACCCCAACAGTGTATCATAAGATCAAAAGGCAAAACAAGTGTGAGAAAGGGCTCTGCCCGAAACATGTACTGTGCTGACACTGCCATTAAATTCACTGCAGTTTTCAAATGCTGCCTGGAGCGGATTGATTCCTTTTTGCCTTTTGATCTTATGTAAATAAGCTGCTCTGTAGCCATGTAGAAAGGGTACCGGTTAATATCATTGTACTATACAGAACATGAAAGGAATACTGTCATGTCAAAACACATCCTGCATTGAAATCTGTTTTTCAAAAACACAAACAGATTTTTTTTATATTTAATTTTGTAATTTCACATGAAGCTAGCCATATTTTTCATTTCCCAGGGTGCTACAGCCATGTGACTTGTGCTCTGATAAACTTCAGTCACACTTTATTGCTGAGCTGCAAGTTGGAGTGATATCGCCCACCTCCAAGCAGCCAATCAGCAGAACAATGGGAAGGAGCAAGATAGCAGCTCCCAGTAGATATCAGAATAGCACTCAATAGTAAAAAATTCAAGTCTGGTCTGGGACTCCTCCAGTTACATGGGAGTAAGAGAAACAATAGATTACCTGAAAGCAGTTCTAATGTGTAGCACTGGCTCTTTCTAAAAGCTCAATGCATTGAGATGGCTGCTGCCTACACACCAGTATTACAAAAAAATACATTTGTTGGTTCAAGAATAAAATTTTAAATCATAGGGTGAATTTGTTATGTAAACAGTGTAATTTTTTATATGTTATATATCATAAAAGTCATGACAGTATGCCTTTAACAAAGCTTATCCATTCCATGATTTGTAAACTGTGGCATTTAACCCTTTTTCAGTTTGAATGGCTGCCCCCATGGCTACACAGCAGCTTTGTTTATATAAACCTAAGTAGTGTTTCAGAAGTAAACAAACAACTTTTACCAGTGCAGAGCAACAGTTCATTATATTTTAATTACTTTGATACACTTTCAGTTTTTGGTGTTACTGTTCCTTTAAGTTAAATAATATGAAAACTCTCACAGTAAAATCTAAGCAGTTATACTAGTTATGTTTTCCTCAGTGGCATAACAAATAGTTTCAGGCTAAACTAAATTCAGCAGCTTCAGCTGAAGTATGAGGGGGAAGGACAATAACCTTAAAGGACAGGTCAACCCAAATATAATAAAATATTTTTGCCTAATAAAAGAAAACATAATTCTAATCAACTCTGCAAAATACAAATTTGCAATGGTTTTTTACTTATTTGTATATATAATTGCTATTAGAACTAGTGTTTGCCAGTCGTTTTCTACTCTCTGCCCTGGTGGCTCTGGCACTTGAAACAATGTAACACAAGCCAGTAGATTGACAGACTTGTCTTGCTGGAGGAGACTGACCTTTGCAACATTAAAAAGTAACAACCAGGAGTTCAGCAAATGCTGCTTTCAATAGCAATTACATTTACAAATAACTTTTAAAGCACTGAAAATATTCAACAAATTCACATTAAAAAGTTGCTTAGAATTATCTTTTATTAGGCAAAAAAATATTTTTGGGGTTGACATGTCCTTTAACAGAAAAGTAAGGAATACCTCAGGCAGCTTTTCCAGCAACATATCAACTATGGCTGCATCCTGATATTCTTGGAAAGCTTCTGCTTTCTTTGCCATTTGCTCTGCATCAGCTCGAGCTTTGACTTCAACAGCATAAGCAAGGGCCTCCCCCTTCACCTAGATACAGAAACAAGATACAAGTGAGGTGTATTAAAAAATACTCTCTCAAAGGCCTTTAAAATCACTTTCAAAATTGCCAGTTACTAAATCTTACCCTGATTGCTTCAGCTTCTGCCTCAGCCTCAGTAATGAGTTTCATTCTGCAGAAAAGGGAAGGGGAAAAGAGAAGGTAGATTGATATGAAGACATGGATTTACAGCAGTGATCCCCAACCAGTGGCTTGTGAGCGACATGTTGATCTCCAACCCCTTGGATGTTGCTCCCAGTTCCCCCAAACTATGTAGTTATTTTTTAATTCCTGACTTGGTGGCAAGTTTTAGTTGCAGAAGAGGTTTACTACCTAATAAAGCCTCCTGTAAGCTGATTTGTACATAGAGGCTATCTAAGCCAATCTTAGCCCTTATTTGGCACCTCCAAAAACTTTTATGATGCTTGTGTTGCTCTCCAAGTGTTTTTACATTTGACTGTGGCTCATGAGTAAGAAAGGTTGGGGACCCCTAATTTACAGGATTCTACAGGATTTACAGTGAAAGAAGGATTGCTAGGGAGAAGGTTATATTTAAACATAAAACATAAGTAAATTACTAAATAAATTAAAAAGAAAAGAGTTTCCAAGTAATTTCCAATGTATATTTTCTATCACCTTATCTCTAAAAAAAAAAATACCTCTCAGCCTCAGCCAACTTTTCCAGGCGGTAACGCTCTGCCTCAGCAGGTTTTTTTATTTTAGCTTCCAGTTCCTTCTCCTTGCGGCTGATTTCCTGATCCTGAAGCTGAATCTGCTGTGCCCTCTCCACCACTTGTACCTGGACCTTCTGTTCCTCAATCTTTTGTTTAGTCTTCGCTACCTGATGTATGGCAAAATGTCATATTACTAAACCAGTGATGTGAAGTTCTGGCAGGAGCACAGGCAGAAAAAAAAAAACCTGTCCTCTGAGGGACAGCCTTAAGGCTAATGGCATGCAGGACTGATGACAGGCTTTTCTATGCAGGCTGATAAAAGCAATGCTCTCCTTTCTACTCCTTCTTGGCGACAGGCATGGCGTCAGCCTGCTAGGGCGAAGCCAAATGGGGGCGATTAGTTGCAGCAACTAATCCCTCCAAACGGTGTTGTATAAAAGTCACTGCAACTTACTATGTGCGGTTTTTCGCTGCGTGGATTAGTCACTGCAACTTTTTTTAAAAGTCATAATGACTAAATGCCGCGTGTCTTCGCCCTTAGGGCACACAACTAGCGGATCACAGCACAAAAATTCTAATGTATGCAGAAAGTAGAGAACTCAGGCAGAGAAAAGTCTATCATTAGCCTTGTGTGCCAAAGAGAATCTGAGCAGTTTTCCTTTTTTTTCAGTACAATGAACAACAAGACAATGTATATGCAAACACTGCAGTATGAAACTAGTGCATGGCAACTTATTTGATAATCATATAGAGTTAAATTAAAGGAGAAGTGAAAGGAAGGCCAAAAAGTAGGAAACAAAAATATACATGAATCTGGCCACCTCAGTAATCATGCCCCCTTATTCCAAAGGAGATGGATAAGTGGATGTGAGGTTATTATGTGTTCAGCACTGTAGTATTGTTTTCTTAGCAACTACAGATATAGTTGACAAAAGTGTCTTACTGCCTTTGGTTAGCGGTGACTGGCATTGGGTGAAAGTTAAATATTGCCCACTCAGGGCCAGTGGCACATAGTTTAGGAGTGCATTCAAGGCCCAAACACTAATTCGTATACATATGGCTTTTATGAATTGGTAATCCCACAAGCAGTGGAACAGTGCCTGTGTCACTGCACATTAAGAGCAAGCTGAGTTAACATTAAATGTTTCGATGGGAGGACAGGAAGCCTCATTAATTTTTTAGAATCATTTCTGTTTAAGTGGCTGATTTTACAGAGGCCATCACATCCTGAGTAGCTTTTAGAATGACAAATATAATTAAGGTAGCAAATTTAGTCTGCCATTGTGATACACCCATGGAGATAGAAGTATGGTCAAGTGATTTTTGTAAAATTGCATTGGTCCTTAGATGGCCAAAAAAGTGGCTATGAGTGTGCTATAATAATGATCCACCTGAAGTATTCTGTGAGCTGGAGGGCCAAAGACTGTTTTCAAAACCCATGGGCTGAATTAATAAATAACAAATCGCTATGTTTTACGTATACCAGTGTGCACTCATCCTATTATTACCACAATGTCTTCAAATCTTATATAATGTAAAGGTATAAAACTTTACACACAGGATAGCTTTTTGTATCTAACACCAAGAGAAAGAGGGATTTTTGTCTTACTGGTTTACAGGGTAACCCTTTTGAAATAAAAAATAACAAAAGTGGTATAAAGGTAATCAGCTTGAAAAAGGAACTAAAATGTTCTGAAAGCTGGCTATGATTATCTTAGTTAGCCAATAAAGGTATCACCTTTATACCACTTTTGTTAATTTTTTATTTCAAAAGGGTTACCCTGTAAACATTTTGACTGGCTAACGTGGTACATCACCTTTCCCTGTCTTACCTGTAAAATCCTTTTCTCTCTTCATAACAACGGGGACACAGGCACTGGAGGGTTAACACTACCTTCTGGGAGGAAAAGACACTGAAAGAACTTAATGGCTGGACTGATTCAAAATAAACCCAGTCGAGGCGAGTGATACCGAATAGGACTCCCATAGGAAAGGACCAAACCGGTGCTACTCTACACAGGGGATCTGCCAGGAGGGAGCTCTTTACTAACAGGCTTGAGGAATGGGAGGGTGTGCATGTGCTCCCCTTGTAATTGAGAGAAAAGGATTTTACAGGTTAGACAAAAATCCCCCAGGGGGATTTCAGGGGGACATAGGCCCTGGAGGGACGTCCTAAAGCAGTCCCAAAGAGAAGGGTGGGGAGCAGAGTCAAAGCCTGAGCCTGTATTCTGGCCTGCAGCACCTTCCTATCGAAGACCACCTCTGTCAAAGAATTCATGTGAACCTGGTAAAAGCAAGTAAAGGTGGGCTGCCTTGCAAATCGGCTTCACAGAAGCCAAGGTTTTCACTGCCCAAGTAACTGGATCTGGTTGAGTAAGCTGTGATCCTGAATGAAGAGGGTCTGTCTGAAATCTGATAGGATCTATAAACTCCTGATCCATTTGGCAAGGGTAGTTTTTGAACCCCACTGACCTTTGGGCAGACCCACTGGGATGATGAGGAGAGCATTAGACTTCCCAAAGGCTTTTGATCTGTGGACATACTTTAGCCCTGACATCAAGAGAATGGAATGGTCTCCTTTAGAGTCTTGGGCTGTGGGCAAAATGATTTACGACAATATCTTCATTTAAGTGGAAGGCTGATACTGCCTTATGTAAAAAGGAAGGCAGTGGGCGGAGCACAGCTTTGTCTTGAAGGAAAACCAGGAAGGGAGAATGGCAGGAAAGGGCTGCCAGTTCTGATACCCAATCAGCAGAGAGCAAGGGCTCCATGACTCCAACAGTCAATTGGGATTCCAGTGGCAATAAGAGAGAATAAACAGAGCTTAAAGGACTACTAAACCCCCAATTATAGATCTCTATAAAATATATTGCATAAATAAGCTCATATGTAAAACGCTGCTTCATATAAATAAACTATTTTCATAAAAATATATATATTTTTTTAATAGTATGTGCTATTGGGTAAACCTAAATAGAAAATTGCCATTTTAAGAATTAAGGGCTGCCTCCTGGGATCATAGGATTAACAGTCTAAACTTCTTCCTGTTACAGTTAATGCCTGGATTGGGGGGGGCGATATGGGCCACCCCCTGAAGGAAGGTCCGGATGTGAGGATCCTCCAAGGTACAGCTAACCCAGGCTGTGGCAAAAGTGGGCCTCAAGGCAGAGCCGAAGGCAAAGAATATGGATTTGCAGAATCCTTTTTATCTTTTGTCTATGGGGTCCTTGAAACAGAGTCAGGGATGGGAGAAATAGACCAAAGATCTATGTTTTCCTTAGGGAAGGGATAAAGGAGCGAGAAACGATGAGAGATATTGGTCTCATGCTCTGGAAATGCCCACTCATCCTTGGCAACCGAGAAGAGTTGATAGTGTGAGGGGATGGCGCTGGATGTCTTCTTCAGTTGCTTGAAAAGATCCTTGGACAGGTCAGAGGAAACGGGTGCTGAGACGTTGAGGGTTGTTAGAACAGTTTCAATCAGGCTATGTCGGAAAAAGAGGGAAAAGGATCTGGCTCCTGATGGGACACCTCATCGAAGGAACCCTCTGTGATTTCCCCCTTCTCTGACCACTTCTTGTGTTTTGCGGTTTCTGGATAACCGGGGGAGAGGGGGGCTGGGAAAAAAGCTAAGCCAAAATCTTGCCTAGCACGTGTCAGAGGAGGCGAAACTCGCTCTCTGGAGCCTTCCTGTGCCTCTATGACAGGGGAATCTGAGCCGAGGCTCCTGCCCCGTGTAGCCCTGCACTCCATCTCTATCCCCCCATCCCCATGCTCATAAGACTACAGAGGCATGCTGTAGTATCAGAGCCAGTGTCCCCTCCCATAAACATACTGCACAGGAACCGAGAGGACTGAGCCGAAACTCAGGCCCGAGTGAGGATCCAGTTGCTAGTGGTCTGAAACAAATCTGTTACCTGTAAGGAAAGAAGGAAGAATAAAACAAAATAACTCCAATAAGGGAGCTATGTTCTCCCATAAGGACACTAAACGAACTGGGTAAGGACAGCCTCCTAAAGGGGGTGTAGCCTGCTGGGGACAGCCTGACCGACCCGAGAGAGCTGTTAAAATCTTGGTATTTTAGTGTCCTTTCCTCCCAGAAAGTAGTGTTAACCCTCCAGTGCTCGTGTCCCCCTGGAATGAATGGGAAAGAAATTTACATTTTTTTTCTTTTCACTATTTGACGACTGACAACAGAACTATAAATTTTTTTTTTTTTTTTTTTTTTAATTAAAAAAAAAAAAAAAAAGATCTAATTAATGTTAACATTACAATAAAGAAAGGAGATGAACAAACCAAGAAGTCTCAAGAGCCTTATTTTGTTAGCTTAATAATGCGCATTTAAAAAAACAAAAACAAAAAAAAACAGTAGCAACCCTCCCCACAAACCTTTTTTTTCCCCATGAAAAGTGTGACACCTACCTGTAGTTGATAAGCCAAGTCACTCTCTGCTTTCCTGGTGTTAACCTCAAGATCATATGCTGCTTTCTTCAGCTCAAAGTCTCTCTGAGCTTTTGCCATTTCTATTTCATTCACATATTGGGCAGAAACCTTCTCCTGCATTGCCTGGGCTTCCTGCAAAACACAATATCCTATTACTACTAGATACTAACCAATTCACCCTCACTCCCAACCATCTCAAGTAAATTTCTTCAGCCCCTGGTTCAAATATCAAAGATACTATACTTGTTCCTTACCTTAATGCCAGCATCTTTCTTAGCCACAGCCTCTCCAATTCTAGCATCCTTCTGCACCTGAGCTGTCCGTGCCTTTCCCAGAGAGTGCAGATAATCCTAATGGAATAAAAAGCCAAGCACAGTTTACTTTGTGTTGAGCATCACTCCCACCAGAAACCCATATTTTTAATAATATTTTACCTGATCATCATGTATATCTTTTAGTGTGTAACTAACCACACTAATCCCCATATTCACAAGGTCAGAAGAAGCCACTTTAAAAACTTGTTCTGAAAATTTCTGTCTGTCTTTGTAGATTTCCTAACATAAAATAATAAAAGAAATGTCAATGTTCATAAAATCACAAAGAGATATTTTCCAGCTGAGAAAAGATGAGGATCCAAGTGTGACTCTATATTGCAATCACTTGCTCATTAAAAGTGAGCCATCACTGATGCCTCAACTTATCTAGGAGGAGACACTTGGAGAAGGAAAATCTTTAAGGAGACCCTTGAGTGTTGTACAAAACACATCTAGGAGTAGTTAGTAAGGGTCTTTGCTGACACTAGCTTGTTTGCATTTGTGTCCCAAGAGCACAGTGGTTCAGTGGTTACCGAGTCCACAAAGATTTATGGAACAATGTAAAAACCATGAAAAATTCTTTTTTTTCATTCTGCATTTTAATTTCTTTGTGCTTTTTTGAATTTGGAAGTTTTAAAGAATAGATGGTTTTAGTGTAAATTAGTTTATTTGTCGTTTCAACTCTAAAACTACAAAAATCAGTGTGTTCCTAAACTGACCTTTTAGAAGTCTAACCTAGAGGTTAACTGAGGTGAAATCTGAATATGAAAACATTTCCTTCTCTAAATTGTCTTGGAACTATAAATGAATGACTGTTACACAGTTTGAAAGCCTGCATCCCAAAATCTTACCTCAACAGTCATGTGAGCCATGATGGCACGCTGGTGTCCCTCCAAGGTTTCGAGGGATATTTGTGCCACTTCATTCTCAGTCTTACCAAGAAACATCTGGCATGCAGCTGCAAGCATTTCCTTATTTTGCCCCTGGATCTTTACCTGCAGTTGCCACGAAAACAAATTAATAGGGCAAACTAAACAGAGTAGTAAGAATCTCATAAGGAAAAAAAAAGATGTAGACAGGTATGCAAATTTAGATTAGAAACAAAGCTTTGTTGGCAGTGTCTAATTAATAGGTTTTACTTTAAATAGTACTTGTCGCTTACTTGAGCAATACCAGTCACAGATATTGGCACTCCATGACGTGTGTAAACCTTCTCACTCTTAACATTCAGTGTCAGTGTGTTCAGGGAGATCCTAGAAAGTTAAAGATATTGTTTGCCTGTGTAGACATCTTTACACACAAATACAGAGAAAAAGATATCTTACCTCTGTATCTGCTGAACACATGGAAGGACAAATACACGGCCGCCAGCAATCATTACAGGAGGACTCCGGCAGAAACCTAAACAAGGGATACATGTTTACGGCTTTCTAAACCTTTTCTATGTATGAATTCTAAATGTGTTTTTTGTGAGAGAAGGAATGACTTGTATTTCTATACCTATGTGCTATAGTCTATAAGGGAAATCTGATAACGGTTTTTATTTTGGGGGAGTTTCTTTAGCCAGAACAGATGTGACTGTCACTAACATAGGCACCAGGGACCATATTATGAGTTTCCAAAATGCCAGACCTGAGAGATGATGCATGAATCAAGAGTGGCATGTTACACTTATATACAGAGAGGTAAGCAGCTCCAGGATGACAGAAGAGGCTTTTGTGGGAGTCAAGATGGCAAAGTACCTGTACTGTTAAAGTGCAAGAATCAACCAGGTCATTATATTGAAAGGCTTTTCGTCCCTTATTAAGTGAAGCTTTTGCTAATTAATGCTCAATGTTTAAAGAGGAAAACCATACAGAAACTTTGCACAATGTAACCAGTATAACGGACAGGAGGTCACCTTTCTGCACAGAGCGAAAAAACTGCCAATGCTGCTCCTTACACTGTAATGTTTCAGTATGTAAAGCTAATGCTTCTTGCTTTGTATACCAAAAGGGATTTGGGATGGTGTTAAAGGTGTGAAGGGCTTAGAAAAGGGAGCAACAACAATGCGAAGCCAAACTAGTCTTCTACACATTACTGTAAATGAAGCATGAACCTAAAGCTGGCCATACACGCACAGATACTATCGTACGATATTCGGTGCGTGTATGGCATGTCGGCGAGTTGACCGATATCGCAGGAAGCTGCTGATATCGGACGACTCGCCAATCGGCCAGGTTAGAAAATTTTGATCGGGCGCCATAGAAGGCGCCTGGCCAAAATCTGCCGTCAGGGCTGAATCGGCAGAAGGAGGTAGAAATCCTATTGTTTCTACCTCCTTATCTGCTGTTTCAGCCCTGACTGTGTGTGGCGGATCTGACAATGTTTTGTGCGACCGATGGTTGCACACAACATCGTTAGATCGCCACGTGTATGGCCAGCTTAAGAGGCAAACATTTTTAATTTTTAGTACTGCAAACACCCAGCACAAACCAACTGAAGTTTGTTTCTGTTGCCCTCTACTGTAGTATCCTGAAACCACTAGTTCAAGGGGCTAGTCATTCTCGTTTCAAAACTTAGTGGTGTGTTAAACACAAAGACTAAAATTGTGTAAGCTGTGCTGGCTCCTCTATTCTACAGGCATCCACAGCCTATATTACAAAACGCTCACGTAAAAAAAAACTGTACCTGATACCACCATAGCTTCATTAGGGCCGCATGTATAAAACACCATCTGTGAAAAGAGTAACAAAATATAAATGGAAAGCAAAATGACAGATTATAGATATGAGCATAACTATCTGAATGCACAGAAAACAAGAAACATTCAAGGTAAAAAAAAAAAAAATTCATGATGTGACATCCCAAGCCCATTTGATGTTAAAAGGCATCCTTCACTCTGGTAAGTGATTTGTTGATTATACATGTACATTATGTACAGTATGTATGTGTGTGTGTTATCAAGATGTTGACCTCCACCAAATCTGCAGCACTGGGCATAAAGGTCCCCATACACGGGCCAATTCTAGCTGCCGATATCGGTCCCTTAGACCGATTCTGCAGCTAATCAGCCCATGTATGGGCACTACCATCGGGCAGGTTAAATAATCTAGTCGGATCAGGGACCACATCGGCTCGTTGGTGTGATCCCCGGACTGACTTTGCCTATACCCGTCATTACAATTCGATCGTTTGGCCCCAGGGCCCAAGCGAGCGGATCTGAAGATGTATGGGCACCTTAAGGCTAGTGCCACACAGAGCAGCAAGGAGGATCTGACCCTACGCTTAAAAAAACTTTAAATTGTGCCTGCACCCAGAAGTACTGCTTCAGTCCGGGTGCAGGCAGAAACACCATATTTTGGAAAAAAGGGAAAACATCCGCGATAAAGAATATTCAGTGGAAGACTGTAGCAACATTTTCCAACCCTTTCCTGTGGGGAGCTTATAATGATGTGAAAAGTATTTTAAAGGAGACATATTGGATAAATGGGAAAAAAAGGTAATTTTGTAGGCAATTATGAATAATATCCGGTGCTGGTTTCCCTTTGGGCTAAACATTAACCCTATCTGTAACAATGGCCCCTTTATTGGAGCACCCTATAGATCCTATCACTTCTCTGTCCGAGTTTGAAATGAAGAGTGGGAGTGTCCTAACGGTCCCTGCCAGAAGCACAGTAGGAGGGGGAGAGCCAATCACAGCCCTGCACTCACACAAGCAAAGACAGGCTTTAGTTCCCTATCAGGTCAGCCTAGCTGCGGATTGGTTCCTATCCCACAGTGCAGGGTACGGAGGGCCGCCGGCTCCCCAGCTCATCCAGAGAATTCAGCCAGCAGGAAGTGGAACAGATGGGCGGGGTTAGTGGGGTTTTTGTGGAATTTCTCAATAAATCAGTCAGAAACACAACTTTTTTTAAGCACAATCCTACTATATCTAGGAGTATAATTCACTGGTACATTCATAATTTTTATAGGATATGTCTCCTTTAAAAATTCCCGATATCCCCTTTTACAGCACAGTTTATATAATACATGGTTTCTGATCTTAAAACAAAATGTAATATAAGGAAAGATGTAATACATAGGTAAAAAGTTATCCATATCACCCACATACAAAAGCAACTGCCCCTTATTTACTCAAACCATCTGACAAAATCTAATTCTCACAATTACATTCATCCAGTTGACTTGGGATTGTCCTAAAATCTTTCATTCCACACACTGAAATCTGCCTGTATATGACTACCTTAAAAGCGAAGATTTGGTTTGTCGGGCATTTAGATTCAGCTGAACCAAAATCCTGCAAGAAAAAGTCTTGGATCTGGCAGAATTTCAAACCGAACCCGGCAATTAGTGCATATCTAGAGATAACAGTACAAGAAACTAAACTACTCCCATCAACAAGTGAAGGCAAGGAAAACCCACAGGTGTAAAAACAATTGTAATAAGAAAATTCAAGCAACTACTGTATATCAATTTTCAGCTTTATACCGGCTCCCTCAGAACAACCAACGCCTACACCAAATGCTACTGCATAGCCCTTTTACGGTTTTTACACATTAGAAACGTACTTTCTATTCCCAAAGGGACATTTTTTTTCTTAAACATTAATATCAGCCAAAAATACAGTTCACATATGAAGCGACAGCAAATATCACAATTTCCTTTCACAAAATAATCTGTGTGATGGTTAGTATATGCAGTGCAGTTGTGCAATCTATCACTTGCCTGCAATCCGCTAACAGGGAGGTTCTGCACCAACAGCAGTAAATTGGTTAATGCACAATAAGCCTTATAGACAGCAAAAGGAACATTTTATTTTTGACCTCATCTACAATATAAAATGTAAGTGGATATAGCCCATGGATGTAAAACATAATGAATATTTTAAAGAAAACAGGTATGTTTAAAATCACAATTTGCCACTAATGCGATGGATTATTGAATGTGCCATGCCCTGTAACGCTCCCCAGCACGTATTATTTAATGCATGGATATTATTAACATATTACGGGAAACAAACAGGAGATACAGAGGCTACAGGCAGGTCTCCTCCTAGCAAAGGGCATATGTTTACAACTTATATTAGCTCTCTAAATAAAGAAACATAATTAGCTACTAAATGTATATTTAGCTTACACACACCCATAGCGGCAGCAGTAAAAGCTACACTGTATGCGTGACTCGCCAGGAAGCACAATTAACTGGATACATACATACACGATGCACGGATGTTGCACAGACATTTAGGTATTAGCGATTAGAAGTATTGTACCCGAAACAGACAAAATATTAACTCAGTAAACCGCACCTTGACTCTTAGATGTAAGCTCCTCTCGGCTTTTCCGTAACCTTATTAGTATGTCGCAATTTGAGCTTTATTTCCTAATTTTTCCACCCTCCCTTTTGCTTGTGTTTTCCTTTCTCGCCTCTCGACTCCACCCTATTCCTCCTCGTCTACCGTCCCCCCCCCCCCAGCACTCCCCTTCTCTTCACTAACTATAGAGCCAATCCCCCCACTCACCTCAGCAAGTTAGCGCCACCTGTCGCATTGGCAGGCTCAAGGCCGAGAGATGCGGAATTGTTCTAACGTGTAACTCTTACAGAACACAGCCAACACGGAACGCTGCATACACAGAAATATACAAAACGCATTTATTAATATATCACTCCATAATGCAGCAAATCTGTAGTAACAGTCTTACCACTGTGCATGGCGCAATATATTTCATGTGACCACACAAATCATGTAAATTAAATAAGCATGTAATATTTGCTGAAATTTTCACAATACTTGTAAGCACAAGGGGTCGTACCAGGGCAATTTTGCTCTAGATTTAATTTATGCTATAACGCCACATGGTGCATTAGCTTGTATGGGGCATTTGGGGCTTTATTCACATAGTAAAGGTGGGCAATATTAGTTTGATTTGATCATTTGGCCCGAAGGCCAAACAGCTGGATCAGAGTGACAGTACACAGGCAGGACAAGGACCACATCTGAGGGCCCATACACAGCCAATAAACTGCTGACTGTCAACAACTTTCATGGGCCCCTGTATGGTCACCTTTACATAGCTAAGCAGCAGCGCTGTCAACCCCCTCTATTTGTTCTGGGGTTACCAGACTTTGATGGCTCTCCCCCGGTCTCCCGTCCCCCAGCAGTATTCTCCTGAAATCTTCCAAAGTCCTGCAGCGAATTCTGGGTGCACAGTAAGCAGGGTTGAAAAAAGTCCATGAAGTTCAACACCTCTAAATAAACCCCAGTGCACATATATACACATGCATATACAGTACACACCTATCTATGCACTAACATGTATAACTATATACAGTATATCAATACCTAACAACATTACTATATATAGCACTATCTAACTGTAGGTCTAAGGCTAATGTCAGACAAAGCGCCTGGCGTGTATTTTCGGAAAGCTGAAAATATCACCATCCGCCTCCTACCTGTGCCTGCACCCAAATTAATGAGATACGCTTGGGTGCAGGCCGGAATACACATAAAAACGCGAGAGAATGCAAAGACTTGTGTTTCTATGCAGATATTGGCTACATGTGCCTGCACCTGAGCGTATCTCATTCATTTGAGTGCAGGCACAGGTAGGAGGTGGAAGGCGATATTTTCGGCAAGCGATTTTGCCTAAAATATATGCCAGATGCCTTGTCTGACATTAGCCTAAAGGTACTGGCACACAAGGAGATATAGTAGTCATCTGCAATAAATCTTCACTACCACAGGCAACTAATCTCTGTCAATGCTTCCCCCCATTGCTGGTAGCAAAACATAAGCAGCGTTTCATTTTTTGGAAGTTGCCTCGCAAGAGCCCTGAATGTTTTCCTACCAGCGTTTTACATTTTTGCTGGTGGGAACACATTTGAAGTTTGTTTAAGAAGCTACTCTTAAAAGCATATATTGAATCTGCCATCGCAACATCACCCAGCAGGGCTTTCTACAATCTCACTGTCCCATAAAGAACCACCTACGCAGGACTGGGCTGGGTTTTAAAATAGGCTCTGCCATTTCAAATGCACAAAGGCCCAAACAGCCCCCCAGAGGCAAAGTCACTTGGGGGTGCCAAAATGTTAGGCACCCCCAAGTGACTTTAATCGCTTACCTTCTACCCCGGGCTGGTGCAGAGAGAACAGCACCAGCCCGGGGTAGCTGCAATTGCTTCCTCCTTCCTGATCGATCACGCACGCATGCGCAGTAGAGTGAAAAAACTGAACTTTAACAGAGAAGTCGGCTTTTCACTCTACTGCGCATGCGTTTGTCCGGGACAATTGGCTAGTGAGCAAATAGGAAGGAGGAAACGCTCGCTACAGATACCCCGGGCTGGTGTTGTTTTCTCCTAACATGGGCACCAGCCCGGGGTACAAGGTAAGAGATTTAAGTCACTTGGGGGTGCCTAACATTTTGGCACCCCCAAGGGACTTAGCCTTTTGTTCTCCTTTAAAGCAGTAATGTTTAATACTTTGACACACTTGCTTTCATCTATGAAACACATTTACTAAATGGCATAAGTCAACATTTGGAGACCTTTCTTTTAGACAAAGAGAAAATTCACACTTTAGTAACTATGCCCATGTGTTGGAGACACATATGTAATTTACTCTTGAGGGGCCACAGTCACAGCAGCTCTAAGATAAAGATGATTATTAGCTATTGAAAATTAAATCTTTAAAATTATGACATTAAAAATGCTCAGAAGAGCACCATGAGCACGCTTACAAGTACAGCTATGAAAATAATATATAATCCCTTAGGCTATAGGAGGCAATGTTCCTGTCCTATCGGATAGATACCTGAGAACTCATGTTTAAGGTGAGCTGAGCTTATTTATAAACTGGGCTTTTTTTAGTTGCACAGCAATTAGGGTTGCCACCTAGCTGGTACTTATTGTGTAATATGTTCACAAGCAACAGCTAAAAGCAGAGCTGGGCAAACTCTATGGGGCATCCTAGGCATGGGCCCACCCCCATCACCCTCCGCCACATTGAGGTCAGGGGTGGGGGTGATGAGCTGGAGTGGTGATATGATAAGTACATTGCCGCGCAAGAGGTAGGCAGGAGGTAGGTGAGCTGAACTAGGGGTAGGTAGTTGAGGTATGCAACAAAGAATCCCCACCTCTATTGTGGCCTAGGCATGTACCTCTTTGCCTACCCCTAGTTCCGGCCCTGGCTAAAAAGCTACCTAACTCCCATCTCTCCCCACTACAGACTGTATTAAATTCTACTGCTAAAATTTTATTCATAACTATATAGGCTCTTTATTCCTCTACATCAGGGATCCCCAACTTTTTTCATGAGCCACACTTAGATGTAAATAGTGTTGGTTTTAGTATTAAAACCTTTCTTTGGACGTGCCAATTAAGGGCTGTGATTGGATATTTGGTAGCCTCATGTGGAGTGTTAGCCTGCAGAAAGCTCAGCTTGGAGGAAAACTCTGTGCCTCCAAAACTTGCCTCCAAGCCAGAAATTTAAAAATGGGCACTGGGCCACTGGGAGCAACATCAGAGAGGGCAGTGAGCAACATGTTACTCACAAGCCTTTGGTTGGGGATCACTGCTCTACACCCCAATAAATCTATTTCCTTGTGTCTCTATACATTACAGGCCTTCTCATCCATTCCTGTAAGAACCACCATCTGCTTGCACCACCCAGTACCACTTCTGTTTCCTGCCTGAAACCTTTCTGTCTTGCTTCTCCTTACATTTGGAATGGCATTCTTGAATTCCTCTGGATAAAATATTCCCTCTCTCTTTAGAAATAATCTCATAGGCTACCTCTTGTAACTCTTACATAACATCTCACTCTGTTCTGGCACTTATATTCAGGGACAAAACTTAATATCCTCATATTAGTGACTGTAAGTTACCACTCACTTAACATATATGTGTGCCCTTGGATTGTTTGTGTGTCAATCCTCTGATTCCAGGAGGCAGCCCTTAATTCTCAAAATGGCAATTTAGGATTACCCAATAGCACATACTACAAAAAAAGTATATTTTTATGAAAATGGCTTATTTAGAAGAAGGGTTTTACATGTGAGCTTGTTTATGCAATTTATTTTTATAGAGACCTACATTGTTTGGGGGTATAGTTATCCTTTAATCTATTTTTCTACTGTACTGCGCTTTGTGCACAAATAGCACTACATAAATACAAATATACATACATATTCATGTGTAAAAGGGTTGGTGTGTGTGTACATGTGGAGGGGAAACAGTGATTTACAAGGCTTCCTGCCTTTAGTGCCTTCTCTTTCCTTTTCATCTGTATGCCAAACAGGAGTTGGAAGACTAAAATAAAATGGTCCCCACCCAAATTGTTGTGGTGAGGAGAATGTAATTTGCCTCTGCATAAAATGCATGGAAGAAATATTTATTCAATAAATGTTTGATATTTCTTTACCTGTAGAGGATTTTCCATCCTTATGGAAAAGACCTTAGTAAGTCATGGTCTGCTGCTAAAAATTTTGTTGATTAGTGCTAAAACGTTTTTTTTTTTTTTTTACAAAGATATAGCTACTTTTTCTAGATGCATAATGTTATACTTTCTTCAAGCCACAGGATTCTGTTTAATTTGATCAAATGGCCTTATCTAAATCATCAATTAAAGTACAGAGGTTTACAAACAAGAAGAGGTAAAGCCAATGTTACACACAGGCAGGATATTTTATCCAACTGAATAGCTCCTGTGGTTGTCTCCTGAGATTCCAACTGACTTAAATAGGTTAAAGGCATAGGCGGATTTTCAACTCTTTTTCCCTGAAAAAAAGCCAATTGTGCTCTTATATATTTGTTGTTGAATTTTTGCACTTACTTTTTTTCTTACTTTTGTCATTGTTTTGTTAATTTCTAGTTAGTTACAGTGGCGCCCTCATGAGACTGCATAGCTGGGAAACAAACCAATGTTGTGCATCAGTACCAGTGTTATAGTGCCAGGGCCTGAATATCTGCCATCAGTACCCACTGCATCTCACTGTATATAATGTGTTGGTTTTGTAAATATAGACTGTATTTTCTTGTATATAATGGGATGTCAGTACTCACTGCCTTTCTCTCTATAAAACTAACTAAAACACATTTAAGCTAACTGATCACAAACACAAATGGATGGAGAACAGAAGTGCATGTATGAATACTTTTACATCCTAAGCATTTTAGGGTGAAAAAAGCACTCCAGACGGCACTTTTGCACAGTATCCCTGGGAGTCAGTGGGAACCCTAAGAGGTAGTTAGGAGGTTCATTTTTTATGCCAGCAGTGAATCCACTAGCTTTAGGTCAGTTTATGTGTGGCCCATATATAGCCTCCCCAAACAAAAAAGTCACCCTCCGCCTATGCGTAAAGGCACAAACACTTTTCAGCCCTAAAATGCTGTGGTAAGATTTTTGGGCTGAAGAGCACTGTACTTACATACATTTTCTATACATATCAAAGGAAGCCGCTGGCATTCAGTCAACTGAAACGTGCTGACTGAAAAGAACCTTATTAGACATTAGTCTTGAGGGGTTCTCCACCCAGAAGCTGATTTTGTTTAATTTTGAAAGAAAATGTAATTCTAAGCAACTTTCCAATATACATTAGTTACAGTGGTTTTAGTTATAGGGATTTTAAAGTCATTTACAGGGTTGGACTGGCCCACCAAGACACCAGAGAAAATCAGGTGGAGCCCAGTCCTGATGGGCTCCAGACGGTTCTGGCAGCATCTGCATAAAGTTTCCCTGCATGGCTGCTTTTTTAAATGTCTGGGTTCGTCTTTATAACATACAGTAGTAGAAAAGCAGGAGCCGGGGCTGTCCCATTTGCAGGCCCGGATTTGTGGCGAGGCCACAAAGGCGGGCAAAGGGCGGCACAAACATAAGGGCGACATGCCGCCCCGCTGCAGGCAATTTATCAAATTTTGCTCCCATACGGAGCAATGGGGACCTTTCCCCACTGCTCCGTATGGGAGTTTTAACTTTGGAGCATGAGCATGCGCTTTCGAATGGGGGCCGCCAAATGGGGGCGGCCTCGGAGCGCCCCCAGAAGAAATCCGGTGCTGCCCATTTGTGCCTGCTGTGATTCTTTATTTTTTCCCCTTCTCTATGCAGAAGGATAGGGGGGGGGGGGATTTGCTGGTTAACTGGTATGCAAATTTTTACACTGCATAGGATAAAAGAGAAAAGAGGGAGCCCAGAAGGTTAGAAGCTAATAAAAATGTATTAATAATATGATTGAAAAAAAAGAAGCATGAGGGGGAGTATTAAAATGGAGAACCTGAAAGGTAGCACTGAAAGAAAATACTGTACTGTGGAACATTAGGTAGTGAAAAGAGGGTACACGGTTCAATAAAAACTAAGAAAAAAGTAAGAGAAAAGTGGGGAGTCTAGCATGTATAGGGATAATGCACTGCTTTAAATCTGATTTCTGTAGCAATCTTACTGGCATGTCAAAGAAATTAAGAAAGAAAAGTGGGGAGATTGGCATGTATAGCGATAATGCACTGCTTTAAATCTGATTTCTGTAGCAATCTTACTGGCATGTCTGGGTTTGCAGTGCTTATTATGGATAGGGAGAGTCAGTGTCAAATAGGGGGGTTAACATGCTAAAGAGGGCATGATGTAATTTTTTTCCTCTCTACTATGTGCAGCACTGCTATTTGCAACAGCCACTGTCTACTGCACCTCATAATCTTTATTTTACTGCACCACCAGTCTTTTCCACTGAGAATGTCACAGGCAACAGCACACTGTAGCCAAGTGGGCTTACACAAATATTCAGGGGCAATTAGGATCAGGTCCCCTGGTGGGCCCCAGTCTGACACTGTTCATTTATAAATACAAATGCCGTTGAAAGCAGTGTTTATTCTCTGAGTCAGACTCATAAGACAATGTGGCAGGAATCAATTCTCCTTCAGGTCTTTTAATCAGCTTCAATCAACAGGCTTGCGTCAGAGCTAGGAGTACAGGAATGTAAACAGAGAGACAAATATATGCAGCAATTACACTTACAAATAACTTCAAACCAGTGAAAATTTGTACTTATTGTATTAAGTTGCTTAGGATTAGATTTTATTTTACTATGCAAAAAGTTGTTTTTAGAGGAGAACATCAAGAGATGCTAGTATATTATACTTTTCTTACATCGCCTCAATTTTTCTTGTGTAAACAAATCCTTGTTGTGTTGTGACATAAAGCATACGGTACATGCATCAGAAAGCAAAACACTGCTATTAGCCCCTAGTCTCATTTTATTCACTTTAATGGGAACCACTGTGAGTTGCTTGGCACCTGGAACTAGTGCATTTTATAATTGACATAGCGGGTACCAAGGGTCTCTTTTCATTCAAGTGAAGTGGTAGTAATTGGAAAGCATAGGGCTGTTTAAAGGTACCGGTAGGTCCAAGGCATATGTAAGAGCACTCACCTCAAGCGGGAGAACTTACTCCTAATATGGCAGCAAATACTGTAAAAATAAGTCTGTGATTACTAAGTACACATAAGGCCAAGGCACACCTCCCCAAATCAACAGTGATAGGAACAGAAAGACCATATTCACAAATACCAACTTTTTATTTAGAAAAAAATCTCTTAGGAACATTTGTTCTTATAGAAAGTTAGTAAGTAAATTAAAAAAAAAAAGATTTATGAGCTCTTCTAGCTGATAAAATGGAGTGCCTGCTATTTCTGGGAGATACCCAGTCGAAAGTTATAGCAGATGTAATGTCTGATGTGGGTCCTCAGAGCTGGATGGCTCTGGGCAAATGCCCCTTTTTATTATTTAAATTCCCAATTTATTAAAATGGTCCTGGGGACAATTAGTGGCATTTTGAAAATTGTCATAAATAGAAACAAACAAATTGCCACATGTGCAATAGCCCACAGAAAAGAGAAAAGACCACTGATGCAGACTTTTTTTTTTTTTTAAGTTATGTCTCATTTTCTTTTCCCTTCCTAAAAGTGCAGCATTAAAAAAAAAATGAAAATTGCCCTTAATTGTGTTTTATGGCAATCAGTTATGTTAGTACACGCATGAGTCACGTGGCAGCCCATGCGTTAAATGAGTTGTAAGTGGAGGGGGACTTCCAAAGCCAAAGGATCTGGAGTTCAGACAAAAAGATCTAATAAGAAATATGGCTAACCCTAAGGTTAAAATGTTTCCAACTCTGTACTTTGCAACATAACATAAGTTAAAACAAATAGTACTGAAGTGTTAATGTTTCCCTAGTGACTTTGTACTCAACAAAAAAAGAGACACAAATAAATCTGTGATTTATGTACTGGGAAACAAAACTTCATAGAGTGTGCCAAAGAAAGGGAAAAGAAAGGACCCAAATGATAAAATGGACATTAAAGAGTTAACAAATTGTTACACATGGGAGGATATTGACGGATTTTTATACATATAATAGGTCTGGCTGTTTGCATTCCACTGACTGTTTTTCAGGTTCTGTATTTCACCTGCAGGGCAAAGAACCATAAAAATGCAGCTAAGCAGGAACTATATTCAGGATTATTATTATCTATAGTAACATGTGAGCTGTTCATCATCCCTGTTCTTAGTTATCAGTTTCTGCTGCATATTTTTCTATTTTAACAATATTATCTATTATTTATACAGTAATAATAATACTAATACTAATACTAAAACTAATAATAATAATAATAAATAATGTCAATTATAAGTAGCCGAAAATGAAAAATATGATGCATGGTCTGATATTGTTTATATTCTGTCCATCCATCATCCTTTTACAGAGCATCATGTTGATTTAAATTAATTTTATACAAGAGAAGCAAGGTCATTAACTGTAAGGAAGTACTTAAACTCATTTTCATTATAGACAGAAGAACAGCCCAGGGCCATGCAGGAATATAAATTAGGAATATCAAACACACGACCCTCATATGTTTAACTACAACTTCCAGAACTGTAATTGAAAGGGTGCTTTGAGCTGCAATTTAGGTTTAGATTCATTTTATGTGGCATGTATGTTTCTGTAGGGAAAAGAATGTTTCATATGATTGCCAGGTACTTATACTACATATTAGAAAGTATTTATTCTTGGATTACAGATACTAAGCAGTGTACCAAATAACTGCTGTACATACATATTCACACACACACCTTTACAAGACAATAACAACACAAATAAGTCTATTTTCAAGAACAAGTAAAAAAATATATCATTATAATATAGAAAGATATAAATATTGTTAAAGAATAAGGAGCATGTAGAATTGCCAAAAAGAATGACTGCCCTGTTTTAAACAGGCCTGCCGAACCATAACTGTAAACTTTAAATGCAGGTCAAGGGTATATATTAATAGCTTACATTTAATTTTAAAGGAGAACTAAACCCTAAAAAGGAATATGGGTAGAAATGTCATATTTTATATGCTGGACTTATTGAAGCAGCCTAAAAGTTCATCATCTCTATAATAGAAATCATTCAGGCCTTCAACGTTTTCACAGGGGGTCACCATCTTGGATTTGTTAGTGACATTCATATGCTCAGTGTACTCTGGGCAGTTGTTGAGAAGCTAAGCTTATTTGCCATTGCAAATTATCAATATTAGCTGAAGCTGCAGAGCTAATTATTAAACTCTGATGTTAATTGCATTGGTTTTAGTCCTGCCATGTAATGAGAATCTGAATTATCTGAATTATTTACTAATCTGCCTTATATTATGACACACACACACATACTGTATATATATATATATATATATATATATATACAGTATATTGCGTGTTGGCCCCCTACGTTCAGTAACTGAAGTTCAGCATGTGCAGTGAATCAGAAGAAAAGAAGATGTGCAGTTAGTGGGGGCAATTTAAGAGGCGCAGGTCTTATCTGCTAAAGGGTTTGTGGGTGAGCTGGGCTGGCGCAAAAGCTCAAAACTTATGTGCAGCATTTAAGCTTTAGTTCTCCTTTAACTAATATGATACTTTATGGTTTTGAAAGATTATGCTGATCAAAAGGCTATGAGCTGGGTTGATGCTTCTGCTTAAGAGATTAATTAGTTCTCTTTTCATTCTGGTGCTAAATTTTTCTGTTTCTTGGGTATATGGAGGTTGCAGAAGTCCGATGTCCTGTTCTTCACATATGAAGTCCATAACTGAGCATCACACTGCAAGGCTCTGGCAGATCAGGGGTTAACAAGCTTGAGATGATCTGTAAATTCCTTTTCTTCAGTGAAGTCCTTGTGTGTGCTGAAAATGTAAAACTGATTGGTTACTATAGAATATTATTGCACAACATATCTATGACCCTTGAGGTTTCACCAAACTACAATTCCCAATACCATTCAACTGTTGATGTGATTCTAGGGGCTATAGTTTAACAAAATCTGGAAGACCATAGGCTTCCCATGTCTGACATATCTGCCAAGATGAACCAAGCTGTGCCACATTGGCACAAACATTTGCTGTGGCTAAGTATCTAATAGCAACCAGCCATTTTTATTCCTTAAATTATTGTAATGGTTATGGACCAGTAACAGCTGCCAGGTTGGGGGAAGGGAGTCTTTGGAAATGTAATGCAAGACCTCCCTCACCATGTTCCATTTTGAATTAATGGATTCTGGGAGGTGAAGCTTTTCTGCTTTCTGTAGTGAGTGGTGCACAAAGTTTCTGGAAAGCAGAGGGACTACAAATTTCATAACGCATCACTTCACAATGAAACAATGGGTTGCATTACACTGTACATCCTTGGACACACGAAGGGGATTGTCTGCTTTTCTCTGCAGATGTTAAAAGAGGAAAATGGATTTGCTCTTATGGGCATGCAACAATCACTCCATTTACAGGCCTGGCGTTGGCCTGTGTGGAACTACATTGAGCAGGTATTGGCGCAAAAATGTGAATTTGTTAATTGTCGTGCCAATATTTGCAACGTGTAGCTTCACACAGGCTAATGCTGGGCCTGTCAATAGAGCTATGGGGCTTTTTTATATAGGATTGGTTCCGCTTTTCTCTGCCTCTATAAAAATTGCTGAAGAAAGCAGACAATCTGCTTAGTTGCCCAGGGCCTAACACTAAAGGTGGGTGGGAAATTATTTCTATGATTACCACAGTTTTCTTTAATCTGTAATGTCCGTTTAAAGAAGAAAATAAATGTATATTTATTTCTGGGAATTTAGATAGTATTTATGAACCATTTTTACATAGGACCAGCTGAATGAGGCCATGTAAAAAATGCTGTTTGGAGGTTATTCCTTGATTGTTAAAGAAATTTAGATCTCATGTAAAATTGCATGGGTTATAGTGGATGGGAATATAAATTTCCAAGTAAACAATATAAAGTAATGAAGTAATAAATTACATAAGTTGGTCAACACCCAATCATATTAATACATTGGGAGTTAACAATAACAGAATGTGTCAGATTTCAAATTAATTCTACAACTGAGTCACTGCCTATCAGTAATTACAAGCCCAAAATGACAGGGAACTATCAGATGGCAAAGACAGAATAATATATGCATAAATATGAAGTGTTGGTTACAAGAAATGCAGGTTTGGCTTTAGAGATAGTTGCAGGTGTTACGTCTGGAAAGGGAAGCAGCTCCATAATAGATTCTGGGACAATTGACCAGAGGGTTGACCAAGTAGATGGGCTTTTTAGTAATAAAGCATCAAGATGACATGGTTGTGTAGTTTTTATTAATATATAAAATCCTTGTGTATCTATTGAATTATAAAGCTGGTAATATCCAGTGTGCAAGTCTATTTTACACTACTATTGCTCTATATGTGGTGCCAAACTACCACATTAATAATGCCTATATAAGAAAATTAAATGGTTTTCATTGCTAGTTACAATGAAGCTGGTCTGCTTCAGATAAATCTAGACCAGTGGTTCTCAACCTTCCTAATGCTGCGACCCTTTAATACAGTTCCTCATGTTGTGGTGACCCCCAACCATAAAATTATTCCTAAAAATATGTGTTTTCCAATTGTCTTAGGCGACCCCCAAAGGGGTCGCGACCCACAGGTTGAGAACTGCTGATCTAGACCAAGCAAGGATGCAATTTACTATTTAGCAAAATAGTAAAAAATTAGTAAAAAATGTAATAGGTGCAAAATAGTGAATTGCATCCTTTAACATACTGTATGCATTGTCAAGTGAACAAGTGATAAACATGCAATTTTCATGTGACTCCTTATAGCTGAACGGAATCATTGTCTACTTACCTCAAAAATCAAAACACAAAAGTGTATGTGTTTATTTTACTGGGTTCTGTAGGAAATGGGAGCATAATCCCATCCTTAAACTGCTGCTAAAAATACAATTTTTCTGCAGTGACAATATTGCTCTGGTCAGCAAATAGTGAGGTTATAGCTGCCATACAAGTTGGTGCTACAAGGCAAATTTTTAAGCAGGTCTTATGAAAAATTCATTAGAGATGTAATTCAGCCTTGAACTAATCAGCTATCAGCTAAAAAACTTTTGCCCCCGGTTCTGATGCCTATGACATAATGTATATTTATATCAGCATCTTGATACTTAAGCTCAGGTAACTGACAGCAGCTCAGAACATGTGCTGTGAATAAACAGGGAAGAAATGCGTGCTAATAAAGGCATCTTCTGAGACATCTTCATTACCAATGGGCTGGGAAGGCCTTCTGTTGGCATAGAAGCTCAGAACATAAGCTGTAGCTTTACTAACCTAACTAAATTTTAATCTTTAGTTCTCCTAATTGTGTGTGCTATCCACCAATCATCTGGAATGTTTAAGTGCAGCACATCTCAAGTTTTTTTTTTTTTTTTTTTTTTAAACCAAGGACATACTAAAAATATTCAACACAAATGCCTCATCCATGTCAAAATTACAAACCTTTATGGCTTCTAGATAGATAGAGGAAAAATGTAACCTGGGCAATTAGAATACAACATTTAATTTACAAATATGAGATCAAATCTTTGAACTGACAATTGCAGAATAAAGTTTTGCAACAGAATGTAATAGGTTAAAACCCTCTGTCCAAATAAAGTAAGTGTGCATGCAGGGGGAGAAGGGGGTAATGTATACATTTGTCTCTTCTATAGAAAAAAAAACATTGTGCATTGTGCCATTTCTATCACCGTTCTTAATTGGCATCATTATTAAAACTGTGTTACCAATAGCT
Organism: Xenopus tropicalis; assembly: GCF_000004195.4. Classification (NCBI taxonomy): domain Eukaryota; kingdom Metazoa; phylum Chordata; class Amphibia; order Anura; family Pipidae; genus Xenopus; species Xenopus tropicalis. Next base: position 75,267,949 of record NC_030684.2, read on the forward strand.
TACTGAGAGAGCAGACTTTAAATCTTGCTTTCTGGTCAATGTTTGGTAAACTTTCTGCACAGTTAGCCAGTTTTAGAAACCTTAGATTTTCTCACCACTCTATATTAACTCCACCAAACCCGTTACGCTCCCACCACTCTTCCACCTTTTTTTCTCTCACCTCTCTCCCTTTCTCCACACTTATCCGCTCACCTCCCCTGCTCTTTCTGTTTCCGAGGCGGTGGAGCTTGGAGGTTAAGTCTGCGGGCAATGCGGGTGGTCACTCCCAGCCGGACATCAGTGGTCACTGCTTTCCAGCCCATTGTCCTTCCACACTGAGGGCAGATCAGCTGAAATCCTGGGGAAGCTCTCCCCCCTGCTTTTGCTACCAGGCATCCCCTGCAATAACTGTGACCGCATTCAGTGGTCACTGGATCATCAAAATAGCATCCACAGAGTGGACATAGTGATCCATCTTGAAGCTCTTTCACAGGGCCCCTGGCAGCCATTGTTAAATGGTCCCAAAACTTAATTCCACGTTTCACAGCAGCAGAGTGCGATCTTTGGAGTTATTGCTGTACATGTATATATAAATTGCCTTGTCACGCCCCTATTTTTTTGTCATCATTACGCCAGGTACAAAATAGGGTGGAGAATAATGCTGCCTGGCAAGTTCTTGCTGTTGTTAGACAAAAACATGCCAAGCGTGACTTGTGGTGGGAGTCACAGGGAAAACTGCAATGCACTGGGTGCCACTATGTGAGGTTCAGTGGCTGAGGAAGTATGTGTCAGATAAAGAAAATGTAGTGATGCAAGCAAGGGAATGCATACCTAGCCTCTAGTCAGTTTTCATTGGAAAATCTATCTGGATTAACACTCTGATTACCATCCATTCATCTCCTGAGGTGAACTTTTAGTTTACTTAGGAAAACTATATATATACATTTTTTAAGGATAGCATTTTTTTCAAAATAGGCCTGGCATTTTTTTTGTAATTACATTTAAGAAGCATGTTAAATGACTCTCCAAAAATGAAAAAATATGTATTTTTCATAGTATAGATCATTTTTTTTAATATGTATAGAACAAGAAAACCATGCCATTTCAAATATACAGTTTTTGGAGATTCCTGGATTCCTAGACGATTGAATTTGAAAGCAATGCAACAGAAAAAGGAAATCTTTAGATTGATTCATATGTTCCACTTGTTTGGGCATTTCTATAAAAATAGGGTATTTTGAAAGTTCAAGTTCAAGTTTTTATTACAAATGTTAAACTCAAATGTTATTGTCTATTAACATTGTACCACTTACAAGACACAAATGTAAGACGAAACACTACAGCAAACAAGCAAACATTGTAATTGATATGTTTGATAATTTGAAAATAAAAACAAAGCTTAAAAAAAAAAAGGAAGGGTATTTTAACTCCTGCTGTACTCCAAGTAGGACACTGCTTTATGCATCTCTCTCTTAACTGCCCCACCCCAGTAATAGTTTACAAACTAAGCTATAGCTCTTGCACAATTATGGGCACCTGTAGTTCTAAACAACACATTTTTTAAAAAGAGAAATAAAGGTAAGTACTATTGGGTTATGTAATTAAAGACACTGGGGCTCATTTACCAATGCATCGCAGCGCTGTAATAGTCGCAGAGGCAAAACTTTTGCCCTGCGCACAAGCATATTTAACAGTACAGCACAAACACGGTCGCTTAAAGTTTCATGCGCTAGTTTTGACGCAAACTGCTGCACCATACAAACATGCACATATGATGATGCAAAACTGCACATATGACGACGCAAAACTTGTCATAAATTATGTGCATAGATGGCGCAAGCTAATGCTCTAATAAACCCGTACCAACTACATGCTTCCTAACTTAACAACCTAGTCAGGTGGTGTTTAAATGGAAAAAAGATATGAAAGGCTCCATCACATTAACAAGGGAAACTGCCTTTATAGATAAGAACATAGTTAAAAAAGGGTAAATGTTATTAAAACATTGTAAACAAATTAACAATTATATTTTTATGATAATGCTAATTAACATATCATAAATTTGAGAAACATTAACATGGTTTTATTAATGACATACCTAAATTAGTTTATTGTAGCGCAAATCTGCGAATATACTAGCACAAGTGGTGAAGAACGCGCAGTCAGAACTACGCCACAAATGAACAGGCATAAAGATTTCAATGCAGCCGTGCCTGTGCAAATCTGCCCCTATATACACGCAAAAAGCACATATATAGGCACAAAGGGCACACTCACGCAAAAATCAGGCACTTAAAACACGCCCCTAGCCACACCCCCAAAAAACATGTTGTTGCTTGCGACATTATTGCCCAGTATTTGCGACATGCGCGTAAAAAGAACTGGCGGAAAAATAAATAAACCAACGCAATGTAACGCATATGCAATTGCGTGTGCCCACAAAATGGCGCACAATCATAATTGTGTCGGTTTGTGTGCTGCGATGCATTGATAAATGAGCCCCTATAAGTTTGCACAGAAGCAGTAACCCATAGCAACCAATCAGCAGGAGGCATTTACTGGTCACCTGTTGTGGGTTACTGTGTTTATTCACAGGCTGAGAATTTACCCAGTGTTGCACTAGCCTTAAGGCTCATCTTGCATAGAACAAATCCTTGCATAATTTCAATGTATAGTTCACTAAATTGAGACCTTCATGATGTGTGCCTTATGGAGGCTACATGTTAGTGGCCAAAACACTGGAATTTGGTACCAACTTTCACAAACATGCCAAAATGTTAGGCACCCCTCAGTGATTATAATTGCTTATCTGATACCCTGGAGCATTGCTTCTGTTATTGAAAAACCACCCACCACAACCTTCCTTTTCTGTCTTTTGTCTACTGCACATGCACCTTTTCTGGACTGCAATGAAAAGAAGATGGGAGAAGTTGAAGTTATTTGGCACCTCCATGAACTTTAGGGTGCTCGTGTTGCACCATAAAGAAGATTTGAGACTTTTCATCTATTACTATGTAAGTTTACCTAACAAATGATATATTACAATAGTAGTATAAACAATGTTTAAAACTATGCAAAGTATGTAGGAGTTATATAAACAAATATAATGTAAGTGTAAGATCTCTGTTCCATTCTTTTGTAGGGTCTACTCTCAGCACACATCAGCTGCTCTTCATACACCTCAACTGCAGTTTCCTGTTACACAAACAAACCAGCTGCCTCTGTGTATTTCTATTGGGACCTTATGCCCACAACAGCTGTAGCTGTAGCTATTATACTAGCATTACTTACACACAATATCTAGTGATTCTCTGACTGCACATTTCAGCTGTGCTACAGATTTATTGATCTTCTTTGTACTTATGTTAATGCCCTGCCACTTTCTTACCCCTATTGCTATTTTAAAGGGTTATAACGTGTTCATCATATGTCCCCATAGACAATGTAATGTTCTTATAGTATACACCAAACCTTACATTTAAGTTAAATTGTTATTATTATTGAAATTATTTTTATCATGGTTTAGGGAATTGTCTTAAATTTCACTTATTAACATTTCATCGAAATAGAATCAAAATTAATAGTCCTGCCTGGGGATTCTTGGATTGGTGGCACTGATATTTTGTGGCCCAGTGCACACATGTTGCCAGCGGGTTTTGTTTTGACTATCCTGATAGTACTATTCACTCCAAAACCTAACACACTATAGTGCAATACCAACCTCTCTAACCAGATTTTGAGTGGGTCTCAGAACTTATTTGTACAAGAAGCAGGTTTGCTTCCCCCAAAAAATATCACTTGGCTGTAGTTTGGAGTTAAGCTGGCTTCATGTTTTTAAATCTTGATAGCTTTCAGCATTCTCTGGGGAGATCACAGATACGCTGCAGGGAAATCAGAGGAGCAGCTATGATTGTTGTACATTATGGCAGCTGCAAAAAAGGCAAATAAAAGAAAAAAAGGTGTCTGAAGTTAACACATTTGAGACAACTTTGTAAGATTTCTTGTAGTGAGCAAAACAATTATACTTTCAGCAACAAAACAATCTTCAGTGTGTACACACTCACTTTTCCTTTTCTTCTTAGGAAAAATGTGCAGATATGGGATTCCTCATCTATAAGGAATCAGTAAAACTGGACATTGTTTATTAATAACTGATACTGTATTGGATATTTATCGGCAGTGGTAAAGCAGCCGTACATGGGCTGTCAGACGAGATGCTCATCAGTGTGCCTCAGTGCATGGGTGGCCAAATCAGATTCAGAGCCATTCATTTGCTGACTTTACCAAACGAGTGGATCTGACAGTGTATGGCCACTTTTAGAATCTGCCCTGTCAAATTACCTGAATTGGCTTATTTTATATATGCCAAACACAAGGCCTGGGGGCCAAATCCGGCCCACCTCGCTGTTTTATGTGGCCCTTGGTGAGTGTGTCTGACCATCCAGCCTGATCAATTTCCATTTTCCTCACATAGTAACTAAGACTAAGGGGTATATTTATCATGCTGTGTAAAAAGTGGAGTGAAGCATTACCAGTAATGTTGCCCAAGGCATCCAATCAGGAAAAAGATTTCAACAGTAGCAAAGCATCTATTGGCTGCTATGAGCAACATCTTACTCCACTTTTTACACATTGTGATAAATATACCCTTTAGTATCTTACTAAGTATATTAATAAAAAATTTGGCCTGCGACTTAGCCTGTGTTTTAGATTTCGGCCCCCTTATGTGATTGAGTTTGACACCCCTGGCTTAGATGAATTGCATCACAAACTTGTAAAATACTGTGCTGTCCATAAGGCATATGGGAGTATAAAGGTGGCCATACACGCACCGATATTATCGTACGAAACCTCGTTTCGTACGATAATCGGTGCGTGTATGGTATGTCAGCGAGCCGACCGATGTCGCAGGAAGCTGCTGAAATCGGTCGGCTCGTCGATCGGCCAGGTTAGAAAATTTTGATCCGGCGCCATAGAAGGCGCCTGACCAAAATTCTCCCTTCAGAGCTGAATCGGCAGAAGGAGGTAGAAATCCTATTGTTTCTACCTCCTTACCTGCCGATTCAGCCCTGAATGGTGTGTGGCGGATCTGATGATGTTTCGTGCGACCGATGGTCGTACGAAACATCGTCGGATCGCCACGTGTATGGCCAGCTTTAACTATATAGCTTCCCAACAAACCACATATGATGCCAGTCATCTCCAACACACATCTACACCATTAAAGAGCACTGATTAATTAATAAGCCAATTATATAACTAAATGAAATTGTAGAGTATTGTGCTCTCAAAGATTTTTAGGATGCAGTTATCCAGTTATTGTCACCTAAGAATGATGTAACAGCTGGTAAATCTTTTTTTTACAAGTTAAATGCCTCACCTTTACTATGGACATCCTGTAGGTTTGGAACAACCCAGGCATTGTCTTCTTTGTTTCTAGCGGTTAAACTAAAACGCTTCCTTATACCATAATGTCAGTAAAAAAATTACATCTCAATGTCAAATAAGTGCATAGGGCAAAACAGTATGAATTTTATACAGGTATGGGATCCCTTATCCGGAAACCCATTATCCAGAAAGCTCTGAATTACGGAAAACCCATCTCCCATAGACTCCATTTTAATCAAATTATTCAGAATTTTAAAATGCTTTCCTTTTTCTCTGTAATAATAAAACAGTACATTGTACTTGATCCCAACTAAGATACAATTAATCCTTATTGGATGCAAAACAGTCCTATTGGGTTTAATGTTTTATTGATTTTTTAGTAGACTTAAGGTATGGAGATCCAAATTACGGAAAGACCACTTATCTGGAATACCCTTGGTCCCGAGCATTCTGGATAACAGGTCCTATACCTCTATATACTTTTATAATTTAGATACATAACTTGAAAATTCAAAATAATACGCAGATGCTGTGGAAGTGGTTTTGTAATAATACATGGATGCACCCAATGCTGTACAAATTTTGATACCAGAGCACAAAGTATTTTGTTTGAAAATTTTTGAGCACTCAGCCAAGAAGAAATTAAAGGGAACATTGGATGCACCACAGGCAAAGGTGTTTTGTATGTTAACAGGTAACATGCATAGTGTATCTGCACCTAGTCCACGTTGTACTAGATATGCATGTCTAATTTATTGCTTCCTATAATTTCCCTTCGGTTGCATGAACAAATGTCTTTTAATTGTGTGTTTTTTAAACAAAAGTCTTTGTGCAAAAATCTGGTTTTTCTTTTCCCCTACAAAAAAATAAAAAGTTTGGCACTTAAAACCTGCAAAGCTTTTTATTTTATTTTTTCTGTCAGGAAAAAGAAAAAACAAATTTGCACAAAGCATGCTGTTCAGATGAAGAAACCACACAAGAGTTTGGAAACTCTTGCATGGTTTTAGTATCCGAATGCTTGAGCATTCTTAAATATGCACCTTAGTTTGGGGGGACCTCAGGGTTCTGTACTCAGTCCTTTTTCTGTACACTCTTTGGGGGTCATTTATAAACACTGGGCAAATTTGCACCTGGGCAAGGCCCATAGCAACCAATCAATGGTTAGATTTTTCCAACCAGCTACAGGTTGAAAACAGTCATCTGATTGGTTGCCATAGGTAACTGGCCAGGTGCAAATTTGCCCAGTCTTTATAAATGATGCCCTCTTTCTTTGGGAGACTGATTCTGTAAATTTGGCTCTAATACTCCAATTTTTGTCTCAAGCAATTGCTAAAAAAAATTTCATCCAAGTTCTTAATCTACTACTAACCATTGCCTCAAACTCCCACCTAAGGGGCTCTGCTACCTTGAGGCAAGGCCTCAGTGCCCCTAATGTTACCAAGGATGGAAAAAAAGCCACTCCTGGTAACTTTAAGAGCCGAATTTCCATTTTTAAAACGGAAATTTGGCTCTGCTAGTGCAGAGAGCACAATTGCACTCTCTACACTAGCGATGGCCCCCCCGGCACTGTAAAGGTAAGCGCAGGGGGCCGGGGGCTGCATCGGAGGAGCCGCCTCGGGTTGTCCAGGGGCCAAAAACACCCCTGTCCCTCTCTCCCCTGAGATCAGTCTTAAAACCCACTGCCATCTCTCTCTTAAACCTTTCTTTTTTTATTACCTGTAAATCCATCCGTAAATTTCTCCTTAAAGGAGAAGAAAAGGCTAATAAAGAGTTAATCTCAAGCTGCAGGCATACCTTCAGTTCTCTCATAGTGCCTGTAAGTCTTCCCATATTTCTCCAGTTCAGATGATCAGAAGCCTCATAAGAAAAAAAAATACTGAGCTCTGTAAAGAAAGGTAATGCCTCGCTCCTGCGCCAAGACCGGTGTACATGCTCAGTTTGTAAGACTATGAGGAAGCTTCCTACTGATAGGCTCAGATCACAAATTCCTAAGGTGGGGGGGGGGTCCTTAGCATTCTTGAGGGGGGGGAGCAGGAGAGGGGAGAGAGGAGAGAGCTGCATGTCTCTGGCACAGGAAAACAAAGAAACAACAATCATGTTTCTTTTGACAGAGAAGTCAGTGCAGCGTTTCTGTGAGTGCTTATGGCTATATTTACATAGACCTTTCTGATAAAGCTTACTTAGTTTTTACCTTTCCTTCTCCTTCAAGGAACACTCTCTTAATCTCTGTAAAAGAAATGGAGACAGGTCACCTTTTGCAGCACAAGGACAATAGCTGGTACTCTATTGGATATTTAGTGGCTTTGCACATATTCTGTAAATGTCAGATTTTTGTCTACTGTGTGGCAAAAATTATCCTATGTGCAAACTTTTTAAAATCTATGTGGGCAGGATAGTGAATCGGAGTGAACCAGGAGTGTGCATACCAAATTTTGTGTTTCACTTGTATCATACATTGTTTGTGTGAGAAACAGTACATACAGTGGCTTGCAAAAGTATTCGGCCCCCTTGAACTTTTCCACATTTTGTCACATTACAGCCACAAACATGAATCAATTTTATTGGAATTCTACGTGAAAGACCAATACAAAGTGGTGTACACGTGAGAAGTGGAACGAAAATCGTACGTGTTCAGAGTGATGTGCAGTGTTAGTTTTCCGCCACACATAGCGTTTTGCATTTTGGCCAAAAAGTTCCATTTTGGTCTCATCTGACCAGAGCACCTTCTTCCACATGTTTGCTGTGTCCCCCACATGGCTTGTGGCAAACTGCAAACGGGACTTCTTATGGTTTTCTGTTAACAATGGCTTTCTTCTTGGCACTCTTCCATAAAGGCCAACTTTGTGCAGTGCACGACTAATAGTTGTCCTATGGACAGATTTCCCCACCTGTGCTGTAGATCTATGCAGCTCGTCCAGAGTCACCATGGGCCTCTTGGCTGCATTTCTGATCAGCGCTCTCCTTGTTCGGCCTGTGAGTTTAGGTGGACGGCCTTGTCTTGGTAGGTTTACAGTTGTGCCATACTCCTTCCATTTCTGAATGATCGCTTGAACAGTGCTCCGTGGGATGTTCAAGGCTTTGGAAATCTTTTTGTAGCCTAAGCCTGCTTTAAATTTCTCAATAACTTTATCCCTGACCTGTCTGGTGTGTTCTTTGGACTTCATGGTGTTGTTGCTCCCAATATTCTCTTAGACAACCTCTGAGGCCGTCACAGAGCAGCTGTATTTGTACTGACATTAGATTACACACAGGTGCACTCTATTTAGTCATTAGCACTCATCAGGCAATGTCTATGGGCAACTGACTGCACTCAGACCAAAGGGGGCTGAATAATTACGCACACCCCACTTTGCAGTTATTTATTTGTAAAAAATGTTTGGAATCATGTATGATTTTCGTTCCACTTCTCACGTGTACACCACTTTGTATTGGTCTTTCACGTGGAATTCCAATAAAATTGATTCATGTTTGTGGCTGTAATGTGACAAAATGTGGAAAAGTCCAAGGGGGCCGAATACTTTTGCAAGCCACTGTAGATTAGGGAAAACCTTGTTGTTTGGGTTCGGTATACAAACACTTGGGCAGAATGAAAAGCAAAGTTCCCGGTGATCATGGTGATGAAAATAATTCTGATCACTGATCATTCTAAAACACAAACTAGTGCAATAAGCTAATGCTATGCTTGCAAGCAATTTTAACAGGGCCCTCCCTCATTGTCCTGTTATTGTATATATTCACAACATAATACACAGTAAAACTCTATGGGCTAACTACTTACTACACATACCTTTAACACAACTCCCACAAGGAACACAAAACAACCCTTTATTCATAGACACCTATAAAGCATGGCATTCTGTGAGATGAAGACACAAAATATCACCCTTCACCTCCCCAAATAAATCATGGATAGGAAACAAAAACTACCCAAGAGGTCTTTATAACCAAACCTTAATTCAATGGAGTCAAGATGGACTCCACAATATTTACGACCTACTGGAGAAAAACTACACTATCATATCCCAAACCAACATGACTAAAAAATACCCCTTCACAACACAACATACATATTTACGTATACAAATAGTCCATTATGCAACCCAAACAGCAAAATTATTAACAGACAACGACAAAAATAGCCCAATCAACCAAATTTGGAAAGATAAAAACACAAAGCAAAACACAGCAAACATATACCAAACCATTAGAAATTTAATCAATACAGATAATGAAAACCAACCTGTTTTCAAATTGACAACAGATATCTCAAAAACAACAGATATTCTAAAACAACATATAAAAACAATGAAATTAATCCCAGTCAGTAAATACCAAGATATGACGATACAGATTTTACACAATTCCTACCTAACCCCAGAAAGGAGATACAAAATGGGCAATCTCCAATCAGACAAATGTCTGAGATGTCACTCTCCAAAAGCCAATCTAATACATAACCTATGGGAATGTCCCAAGATACAAGACTTCTGGAAGGAGGTAGCCACATATTGGACACAGATGACGGGAAAACCCTTCAAAATAGAACAAGAATGGGCATTGTTCAGTACAACTAAACTTTACACATCCCTAACTAAACCTGAAAAATTATTGGTGGGGAGGCTGTCTGCGGCAGCCCGGAAGACAATACTACACCAATGGTTAAATTCAGACATCCCATCCATAACATTAGTAAAACAAAAACTACATCACATTTTTTACATGGACTGGCTAGAGGCAACAGCTGAAAGAACAAATTACAGAAAAAAATTTCAATATATGGCTCATATACATAATGTCTCTACCTCAGACAATCAGAAATCTCACGGTTTACCCATTTAGACAAACCACATGGTACGACATAGAAACACTTAAGGAACATCCACTCCTGATTGAAACATCCCAGTACCTTCAAAACCTGCAAAATCAAGAAGCGAACCAACAAAGCAAAGAACCCCCCAGGAGTCAACAAATAAATAAAATGTTGGCAACGTATCAGCAGCAAGAATCAGTCCAACAAAGCCCAGGATGAATAGGTATGAGCAAAAAGTTAAAATTTTTAGTTAAACATGTTAAATCCAAAAGTTTCTGAACAGTGACAGATGACTCCAGGATAAGCCAGAGTCATGCTCAATACTAGGTAGGCAAAGGAAATCAAACAGAAAAAGTAAAAACATCTATATGTGCTTGTGCAACAGTAATGAATGTAAACCAGCATTAAAAAGTCACATTAGTGTGTCCATATCCACAACTGTGGTCACCATAATTACTTTCAAATTAAATTGTAAGAACTGCATATATTTGTGAGAAGTACATATACAACTCATGAAAGGAAAAAAGGCAATAGTGTAGCTTAACTAATCCATTTAGTTAATATATAGCAATGCATATCAGAAATAGGGGTTAAAGCAGATGATTCCTCCTTGTACTGGAAAAAGCCCTTTTTATATGGTGAATATATTGTTTTTATTGTTAGCCTGACTATAGTAAGAGGAACTGCTATTATCCTTTCTTAAGGCTGATTATTATTGTTTTCCAGAGCCAGCTTACAGAGGTATGAGGGGGATTATGGAAGTGGCTGTGAAATTTCAATGGTCCTGATATATCGCTATTAGAACACTATGGCTAGACAGCATACTATGACTGTTCTTAGTAACCCCAAGAGCCAGCAAGTTTTAGACCTTTTCCGTGATCACTTGGGCCTTTGTGTTCTACATGGTTTTATTTCAATTTTTAACAGGCCCTGTTCCTCCTACAACAAGGTTTCTGCTCCGTGCTCCAGAAAAAGTGAAGACTTCTGTCACACACTATTATTGCCTTCATTTTTAACCTCCCATTTAGAACAATAACTGCTCTGAAAAATATCTGACAAATGTATACCATATAAATATTTATTAAATGTAGTTTTAGATAGATGCCACCATGTAAAAGTAGACTTCTTTTGATTTCCTTCATACATTTGTATACTTTTTTGACCAGTGTTCTATTTATGTTTAAATCACCATTTCATATGCCCACAAGAGGGAGCATTCCTCCAAATCTCGGCTGAGTGTGGTATTTTGAGCCGCTGTAGAAACAAGCACATTTAGGGATAGATTTATCAAAATGTGAGACTAGAGCTCATCAAAGAATACACACCCATTTTCTATTCTTTCCTGTGGAGTTTTTAGAAGCATATTAATCAAATGGTAAACTAACTTTCCGCATTGATAAATACACTTCTAAAAATCCTATAAGAAATAACAGAAAGTCCCCCTAAAAGTTAACTTATTGATTTTTTAGTTTCATAACGTATTTGCTATTAGATATCTATTCAACTCTGTGGAAAATAGAGATATGCTTTATATATAGTCATTATAACACATAGTTTTACTAGCAATCATATTCCTTTCATAATCCTTATGTGGGTATTAATTAATAAATAATCTCTAAACCACCCAATGGTGGAATATCTGCCTACCTACCCATATCAAGGATATATCATTCAGAAGGGGTGTATACATCTAGCTGGCTCATGGAGTCTCTTTATGAGTTATGGCAGCAGGTGGTGAGAGGGAAGGGGGTGTCAGAGACACACAGACTGAGGAGGGGGAATACATTTGGGAACTTAGAGAGTGACATAAGGGTTAGCTTTAGGGGGTGGGTGGGAGAGAGGAGAGGCTGGGACAGCAAGGATCAGCAAGGGATTTGAGAGAAAGACACACTGAAGAAAAAATGGAGACTTTTGTTTTGTGAAAAGTGGTGGAAAGCGGAAGAGATAGGGACAGAGACAGGAATAAGACCAATGTTTTAGGAAGTTATATGGAGAAAATAATGTATATCTATATAAAATTACAGTGTGAGTAGAGATAATTAAAAAAGAGTAAGGCAGCCATGAGCAGATTGTTAGTGAAATTAACAAACAACAGGGAACCTTTATAAGATAGAATATCAGCTGAGCTCACTCTAGAATCATAAAATCATCGACTTGGGATCACTTTGCTTAGGGATACTATTGAAATGCGCCAGTTTTTTGTTCCACTCCCTGTCACATCTGCAATATAAAATATGGAGTAGGACAACGTTGTGTGCACTCATAACAGGCTTTCACAATACAAGCACGAGGACTTCCTGCCTGTAATGCATCCTGGACCTTCTTATACCATTGATGTGAGTAAACCTTTCTTATTTCCTGTTGTTTATGGACACAAGTAGCAGAAGGCAATCTGTTTATTCTCTGTATTGCACAGGACTTTGCTATTCATACAGGTCACGACATTGTTTACTATAGACGTGTATTTTTCATTTTCTGTTTACAGTAGTGTTATAGTCTTGATCTACATTATTCAGACTCAAATATGGTTTCAAATCTTGTCAGCTCTAAGATAAGCAACTTAGAACAAGTTATTGACATTTTATTGTAATTATTATTTTAGAATTTATTGGCAAATAATTGCTGAAATTGGCAAAAAAATGACAGCCTATACATTTCCATTTATACAGAAGGTTGCAGTCACACACAGATTGTTAGGGTTTGCGCATATTCATTTGATATGGTCTGTTGCATATGGGAGGGGACTGTATACAGTAGAACCCCCATTTTAAGTTTTTCAAGGGACCAGAAAGAAATGGTGCAAAATCTGGGAAAATGTAAAATCAGGGAAGTTTATTATGTGTTATTTATTAGTGGGACCACAAAATTATGGTGTAAAATGCAGGAAAACTTACAATCAGGGGATGTAAAATTGAGGTTTCACTGTATTGCACAAGTTACTTATAAAGAACAGATTTTCTGGGGTATGTGGCAGATTTTAAAATTTAGGTGTTCATGAAATTAAAAATGCGTTTGTTGTTTTATGTCTCTGTGCTCGTAACATATTTAACTTTTAGTTAAAATGTGTTTTTGTGTTGGGCAGTACCATTGCAAGTGTAACCCACAAGCAGTTTCCTTGTCTCCTGAACAGATTTCCTTTATAGTAATATTAATTCTAGGAATTATAATGTGGACAATAACATTTTATTTCCATTTGAACTGGTCATTTATTGTATTTTTAAAGTTTTAGAATGATTTAAATTTTTTGTTCTGCTTTTTCCCTTAAACTATTATGTGGTCTCGATGCCCAGTAACCCAGACAATAACATGCTTAGAATGTAAGATACCCAGGAGGGCTCCTTAATACAAAGCTAACCACAATAGCTAAGGTTAATGTCCTATGGAGAGATTAATCGCTGCAATTTTTAAAAAGCGATTTCTAGTGACAAGTCACTCGTTTTGTCTAAAGCTGGCCATAAGTGCACCGATAATATCGTATCGTTCGGTGCATGTATGGCAACTCGGCGAGGCGACCAATATCGCAGGAGGCTGAGGATATCGGTTGACTCACCAACTGGGCGGGTTAAAAGATTTTGATCGGACAGCACTGAAGGCGCCCAAGCAAAATCTATGTTCAGGGCTGAATCAGCAGAAGGAGGTAGATATCCTAGTGTTTCTACCTCCATATCTGACGATTCAGCCCTAAACATCAGTGGAGGGTTGGAAGATCGAAAATCGCCATGTGTGGGGCCAGCTTAAACATGTAGAGTCAGGAACCATTACAGTGTATCAGCTTTTTCCTTTTTAAAGATCATTCCTCTGATAAAATATTTGATGTACTTGTTACCTATTGGCATATTCTGCATTTAGTAGAACAAAAAGTTCACCATGAATGCAAAATGCAGTGGTAAAATAATGCTGCATATATTTTTAGATTTCCAAGTGTAGGGTCTGAGCAACGTTCAGTTTCTTTTATGCATTATGTGTGGTTTACTGCCACAAACTGGCACCTTATATGCCTATGTATGGACCCTCCCAGGCAGGTTTAATAAACCTGTTGGTTAGAGTATAGAATAGATACATTGACCAAGAGGTGAATATATATATATAAATGTATGGCTAGCTTAAGAAAGAATAATTACATAGAATTAGTATAAAAGGAACATTATATTTATAAATACCTCACTTGATGATACACAACTTTTATGACTCTGCAGAAATCACACAAATTTGCAATAACTGCTAATTCCAATTTGAAGTTCAGTCAGTTTATTTGTATTATCATTTTCTATTAATGGTGTAAATAAAGTAAAATTCTTAAAGATGTCGTTACATTGGCAGAAACACTGTTACTCCAACATAAAAAAACATTTTGGAATAGGATGTGTAAAAAAAAAAACACAAAAAGTGGAACTTGTACAGATGTTTTACATTTACCACTTGCTGTGGCCACCCATGGGATTTATTATATGGGGCTGTTGTCAATAGAGCCAGGGCAGATGATATCTGTTCAAGCTGGGCAGAACTTTTATCTGATGATGTTGTGTAGTGATCCTTACTTACAGACACAAACATGCACAAGGGAATAGTAAGACAAGGGGACAAAGTAAGATGGAGCAAGGCCTACAAGACACAAGGGGGCTATTAAGCTGCATTTTCAATCAGTCAAAGAAAATCGGTGTCTTTTAGAAGTTTCTTTCATCAACTGCTTGCATAGATCCATCTGTCAGGAGAATGGGTGTACACGTAGTCAGCTGTGCTTCTTTCCTCCCAGTAACAGAATTCAGTAAAAAGTAATGAGTGGCAGGAATGAAGAGAAAGCTAGCAGTGCTATGTAAGGGCTAGCAGAAGCGCAGGTCTGGACTAGTTTTTGCTATATAAATGAAACATACATGCACTCTAAGGGTGAAGACACACAGAGCTAATAGTAGCAGCTACTTACCACAGCTACAATGTTGACTATTTACTCATAATTATCTCTATGTGTGCTTTAGCAGAGGCAATTCTTAGTATTGTCTATGGCAGGATATTTTCTGGCTTTTTGTAGCCGTGACAAGTAGCTGCTACTAAGTAGCTCCATGTGTCTTCACCCTAAGAGGCCTATTTACTAACATTCAGATTTTAGCAGTTTTATAGTTTTTGAAGGTAGGCTGTAAATGCCTGTCTCTGCTTCTGAGTTTGTTAGTGATGAGCGAATCTGTCCTGTTTTGCTTTGCCAAAAATCTTTCAAAAGTTTTGCAAAACGGCAAAAAACGGAAAATGTTGCGCGTCAAAAAAAATTGGGGGCGACAATTTTTGGATGCATGGCGAACTTTTTTAACCATTTCGCAAAAAAAAAACCCGCCAATGGCAAGACGCGGAAATTAGCCGCAAATCCATGCCTGCCAAAACTTTTCACCCATCATTATTGTTTGGTTAGGGAGGGGGGAGAAGCCTATTCCCTTGCTGACAGGAAAAAAGGCCTGCAGAGGAAGTGCTGGGAGAGGAGAAGTGCTGTGAGAGAAGGTGCTGTGAGATCCCAGAGATTACTGTGTATGTAAAGCTAGTGGGAAACCCCAGTGGCAGAAAAATGTGCTCTGTTTAGAGTGCTGCAAATACTCTGTGTCATACACAGTGTCTCTGTTTGTGATTGTGAACCAAAGAAGTTCCCAGGGAGGGGTATTACAACCCATTCTATCCTGACCCTGGTTGGAGGCATGCCATTTTCCAATGAGCTCTCCCATATAGCAGAGGCACAGGACTCCTGTAGAGCCAAAAAAAAAAAAAAAAAATCAGCGCAGGACTTCATTTTAGTAGCAGAATAGGGCTACACACAAATGTCTAGTTATGTATTAAAAGATCGAATTGAAAAAGCACAAATGAATTAAAATGCGGAATGAAAATAAAAAGAACACTGAAGACCTCAGATTTTCCATTTTCTAAGAATTTTAGTGTGCTTACAAATGAAAAAAAAACCCAAGAACCTCTAAAACACACAAATAAAATAAATATTGTTAAACTTTGCCTAGGACAGCTCCCATTGACTCCTACATGACCTTGACAGCTTTTAGAAGGAAACCCCCAAATTAGCCTGGTATCGCCCACCCATAGGTGGGGATACCTAGAGAAGAGCCAAGTAAGCGGATATAACCGTCTTTCTCAGCAGAACTACCGTGGTTGCAGTGAATGACTTGAATGGCATCAGCATATCACTTCTCACACAGAATGAAACATACATACTCAAATGTCTATATTCTGACCAAAATTCATCCTATGTGTGCAGTAACAGATTTATTCCTTTCAGGTCAGTTTCTATACACACATGAATGCATTAGGCACTTTTTCTTCACCAATGTTCTTCTGCTAATGGACAAAACTGTGGCAGGGGTGTACACATGAATTCAGGCTTTTGTACCATGTTTGCTATACTGTGTAGCTTTATGTGTTTCACTGCATAGCAACACAAGTGTCAATAGATCTCATTCTGCCCTGTGGGTCTGTGCTACAAGAGCATACATGAATGCTGAATGCAGAAATATATATGATCCATTTCTACTGTCTATAGCATTTGTCTCTGATCCTGTGGGAACAGACCCACAGGGCAGAAGGAAATCAACTCACACTAGTATTGTTGTGAATTTGAAGCAATAAAACTGCTTTGCACAGCAAATACATGTTCAGACACCTGCTACTATTGCCTAAGTTTAGGGATCGATTCACAGTATACAGTATATATATAATTGACTAGCTAATTAATACATTGCAGCATAGAAACAAGTGCATTCTTTCAGCTAATATTTTCATGATTTTCAACAGAACCTAATCTTAGATTCTCAACAGCAGCTCAGGCTGCACTGAGAATGTGCAGTGCTGCTAGCTCTCAAAAGATTGTCTAATAAGATGTTTAGGGCACCCGGAAGCCGCCCCATTCTCTGCCCCTCCCCCTCGGGATTGTGCACATGCGCATCCTTTTAGCTCACATACGGAGCACTGGGACAGGACAGAAGTTTCTGGGTGCCCTGTCCC
This sequence comes from Xenopus tropicalis, assembly GCF_000004195.4. NCBI lineage: Eukaryota > Metazoa > Chordata > Amphibia > Anura > Pipidae > Xenopus > Xenopus tropicalis. The sequence continues at coordinate 75,285,110 of NC_030684.2, forward strand.
CTTTGCCAGTGTTGGACTGGCCCACCATGATACCAGGAAAACTCCCAGTGGGCCCAGGTGTCGGTGGTCATTCCTAATTTCTATATGAGATAATAATAATAATATGTATGGGGAAATGATTAAGAGAATACATAATCGAGTGAAGAGAGACAGAAAAATTGTTTGGCGACTGCTGCTGGCAGCATGCGCACCTAAATTTATGCCGCCCTAGGCCTGGGCCTATAAGATTTAAGATGGGAGTCTGTTGTGGACACTTTATAGACATGGATCATTACTTTTTATAAAACTGCTGAATAACTGGGATGGTACAATCATTTCAGTATATAAAATACTATTTTTTTATTTTATCCATCTTTTCTGGATTTTTGTTCTGTAGTTCATCAAGTTGATGAGAGTGCAACTCCACAAAAAATTTGCAGCAGTTGATACAAATATAGTAATTTATTTGATTAAACTGGCTCTGTTGCAGATTTTTTTTTTTTTTTTTGGATTACTGACATATCTAGAAGTCAGTTTGTCCAAGAATATATCTTGGGGTACAAATACATTTTAATTTCCCATAAGTCAGGGCCCTCTACAGTAGTTTTACAAAAGTTTTAACATGGATTGGTATCATGCACACTGGCTCCCAGTGAAAATTCTGTTATACTTTATTCCCCAGTTACTTCCACTCTTTTAATTGCATTCTGGTTTCTCTCCCTTGTGCTCACAATCATTCCATTGTATTCTCTCTTTTCTTTATTCCTGGCAGCTGTCTGATCCCACCCCCTGTCTCTCCTCATAGCAGCTGAGACAACCCCTCCCTCATCTACCACTTATCTACCCCAATCTGGTGGCCTGGGGTGTGCCCCACTTGAAATATCTCATATTTGTTTAGCCCAAGATATAGATATATATTGGTATCAAAAGAAAGGTGTGTTACTGTGTTTAGATATTGGTACCTCTGTATAAGCTGCAGTGTGTTTGACAATATGGCATTAACAGCATCTATATATAATACGTGAGTCGATTGTGGCATCCATGCCTTACAAATATATTTGATGAATGTGTTTGAAATTCAAAAAAACACATGTAATGATAAATATGTATGATTTTAGTATTAGTATGCATTTGTTTTGTAAATGCACATTGCCCTATACCTTTCCCTTACATCTGACTGTGTATATGAATGTGCATTTTCATGTTGCACAGCTCAAGACTTAAGGGTGTATTTTAACTAGCCCAGTAGTATGCAAAGGCTAAAAAGACTTAGGTTTGTAGCTAATACAGAGCATGGTAAACTGGGAAATTCATTCCTGTTACAAGTGTAAGGAAAATGCAGAACATGTAATGGCTACAGGAGAAAATGAAACTGGGCATATTCGATATACAGCTCAAAAAACAGTTCAGAATATTGAACAAGTGGGGTTTTGTTATGTTCTCTTACTGGTGTTAATTACACATCTACAATGATAGAAATGCTTTAATGATGTGAACAATGAGTTGGTTGGGTGTTGGTGCTTTGTGGTCAATGGGGGAGGGAATGCATCAGCTGCTCTTTATGTGGAGAGCAATCTAAATCATAGTTCTCCAGCTGTTGCTAAAATTCAACTCCCTACATCACACAGCACCCTCTGGCTGTCTCGGGTTTCTGGGAATTGTAGTACAACAACATATACACTGTTATATGTTGTATATATATATTAGGCCTACAGCAGTTCTCAAGAGTTATGGCTGCCTGAAATATCAAATATCAAAATTTCCAAAATAACTTCTTGCCACCTCTATTGTCTTAGAAAATTTGTTCCTAATAGTGCCAGCACTGTTGCTTGTCAGTCAATTGTCACCGTTATATTTTTATGGTTAATTTAAATCTTCTAGATTCAGTGAGTGGTAGAATTTAGAAATGTTTTCTTAATTTTCTTACCAAAGAGTGAAACTAGAGCTCCTCACAGTCCATAAGAGTGAAATTTTGCTACACTCTGTTAAATTCTATAGGTTTTTTTAAAGGTAAAGTCAGTGGTGTAACTAGGCCCACCCCCCTAGTAGGGCTGCCATAGTCACTGAACACACTGCAGGAAGGCCTGAAGGTAAGAGTAAGTGCATGGCACATCTTTAGGGGGGGCAGGTTCAGTTTTTGTACCAGGGCTTGTGGCCCCCTAGTTACACAACTGACCATGTTCATGAAAGGGTGGGATTCACTTTTACCCAATAAATATGCTACCAAAATATCCTGTAGAAATGAAGAGAAAATGGCTGGTATAAACTCACTCTCTCAGATTAAGGCAAGCTCTAATTTCAATCTTAAATATGAAAAATATGTCCTAATTTCTCTTATCTTAGAAACGAGAGTTAATTAGCAGAGCAGATATAATTTACCTTGCAGCAATACCTCCAAAACATACTGAACAGTGTCCTGAGAATATTTGTGACTGTGATATATAAAAGGTAAGAGCAGGGCTCTATTCATTGCTTCATAATTTGCTGTTTTTATATTAGCAAATTATAAAGATTACCAGTTATTAGGGCCACAAGCAGATTACCATAATCATGAGATTGCTTGAGAGAACAAGCAGTATAGAAATCTTTGTAGGGCAAAGAAGATGCAGGAACTATAGTTTTGTCTTCCTACCTGCAGCTGATTGACAGTAGCGAGCATGACCAGGCCCTCCTTGAGACCCAAAACCCACCAGGCCAGGATACTTGTCTGCCCCGATGGCAGCCCTGTATAGGCATGACTTACTTTATGGTCAAACTGGCTGTTTCTTGGCCTGCTGATAAACGCATCCAGACTGCTCACTTTTGCTCCATAATGTTTCGATACCTGCAGGCCTGCAGGTAGTGAAATCTTCTTTGTATTTGTCCACCCAGGCCAATGCTGTGCCTGCAGTTACAGAAACATCATAGAGTGGAGGTGAACTGTCAAATTGTTTTTGCCCTGTATTTATACACAGGCTAAGAAATAGTCACATCTGGCTTTAGCCTTAGTGTCTGCATTACATAAATGACACACATATTGTAACACAAATTTTGACACCAGGGATGGCATCAGCTTCATTTACTGATACACAGCATTTTACATTAATTTATAAAAAACAGGGATTTTTCAATAATTTAACAAGCAAGGGTTACAGAATGAAATAGGATCGAAGGGCCCACCATTAGCTCTGAATTCTCTGGGTGCAAGTTAGTTGTGTCCATGGGCACAGCTCACTAGGAGAAAGACTGCCAGTTCCAGGCTGGTGGTCATTCCAAGGTTCCAATATTTATATTCTTGCAGTTCACCATACCACGTTGAACAAGTGCATTGTTGCTTAGAGGTTGCTAGGAGCATGCATGGACACAAATACCTGTGAATAATGTCAATGCACACTCAAATTTGTTCACTTCTAGTGTTTTTTGTATTTGTGGTTGTATTTGAAAAAGATGTCCTATAATCTTGAATACAAGGTGCTAATGAAATATGCCTGCTATGGGGTTGTAGTGAATCCTATGTAGCCATGCCCAGTATGTTTTGCATTCAAAGGAGGGTCTAGACACAGACTTGGAACAGTGTCTGAATCCTCAAAATATCTGACATGATAGACATAAAGAACCTTGTATCCTACTATACCCATAAGGATTAGCACAGAGAGTCTGGCACCAAACAGGCTAGCAGGCACATCATTAGCAATCCTGATACTGAGCTGGAGGATATACATAGCCTGACACCTTTTATAAAGAGGGCTAGGGATATATTTAACTGGGCACCCTAATGGCTGGTGAAAGGAAAGAAACAGAAATGTATTTTAAGTGTTATTCACAACTAGGCACATTTCTCTGTGGCTTAAGATATAAGAAGCCTTGCACCTGAAAGGGATAGTATTTTCAAGTGAGAAAGTGCATAGCAAATACAGATATGGGTAGAAATGTTTAGTGCTTGAAATCCAAGGTGATAACTGCCAGTGAAAAACAATTTGCCAAACTGCACTTATTTCTTGCTACTGTCTACTGTGAAGGGCAAACTGCAAAAGAAAAGCCCTTTTATCCAGGTGCTGAAAACCAGTTTGCACATAGCTCCAGGGCGTGGCAACACCTACATTACTACCCTCAAGCATGCTGGGAATGGCAGATTGAACTGCAACAGCTGTAAATACTAAAGCTTATCATATATGGCATCATGTTGGTGTTCATCTTGCTGCACATACCATGCTATGCCATGTGTACTACATACCTGCAGCTTACATGCAGCTGTGGTCAAATAGTCAGCAGCTGCATTACAATGAACATGGGCAGAACAGGAAAACAGCTCTTTATGTAATTTTTCTGAATACACCAATGCTTTGTGAGCACATAACCATCATGAGCAATGATCCTTGATCCCCTTTTTAAAGCAGCTGCCATGCATTTGACATCAGGCTAATGAACCACAAGATGCCTCTGTTACAAGGTGTGGCTTCCATGTTACATATTAACATATTTCTTTTACTTCAGCAGAGAAGTAAAAGATTTCAACATTTGGGGGAGGCTAAAATGATTTTTAATTTTTCACTGCTCATTTAGCCATATGACAAATAGTAGGACAAAAGCTGAGAGCAGAAAAAAGCCAAGTACTATTTGTACTATTTGTTGCTGTCCCCAGAGATGTATTGTAGAGGGGACCCAGCACATGATTACAACAAATATACTGTGGTGTTGAATGCCCCCTACATAGATATTTAAAACTGTAAAAGGAGCATCCTAAGTGACCTTTGTTTATAGCAAAGGTAGGTGCACGTCTCCCACCAATAATTTGTACTGCATATATACCCTTCACCTCACCAGCATCATCACATTTATCAAATACAAATAGCAGCTTTCAGCTGGTGGTCATTTTGCCTCTGATACTCTATCAGAGATAGAGAAGAGTTTCTATGGAAATCAGCAATGCCATCTTTTAATTGGTGGCTAGACTGGAGAGGATGTGTTTAGTAATCTGAGAAGATTCACTGTATGCCCAGTAGCCAAAATACAAATTATCTATGGAGGGGGCCAAGTAGAAGAAGGAATCCATAGTAATTAAAATGCAGCTATTACCTTCATATTGTTCCCCCCACCAGAGGTGCAGGCTAATAGAGCCCTCACTCCGAGTGAGGGAAACAGTAGTTTTTCTTGAAAAACATAGCCCCTGCCAGCCCCAGGCTACCCGCACTGGGAGGGAGCTCCTGGTGTGGCGCCATGTGCATGCGCCTGACATAGATGCAATATCCAAACTCTTGGAAGTGATTTGCAAAAGATACTCTTAATTCATGTGAAGCCTTTCAGCCAGGATTCTGACAGGAGATGTGCAGTGTTCCTGAGCAGCCAAACAAATGACAACCTTACACAGCTTGATAATTATCACAACTTGTGTTGATTCAGTAAAAATTCCTTTTTTTGAAAGATGTGATAAAAAATGGAATGGATTCCTGGGAATCATTCTAGATTCCCCAGTTTGTTCCTTGAATAGATCTTCACTCTTCAACCTTGTCTTCCCACAATTACCACCACTTTACCAGCTGACTACATATTGCATGGTACTGTCTATACACAAGTCAAATGTACCAGGGACAACTGCAAGTAACTGCACTGAAGGAAAATACCCTTATTACAGTCTGATGCATTGGTATAATGTTTACGTGTTATGTTATTTACTTCTCTTAAAGGTGTTGTTCACCTTTACCATAACTTTTTATATAATATAGAAAATGCTATTCTGAGACAATTTGCAATTGGTCTTTATTTTGTGTTATTTGCGTTTTTTTAATTATTTAGCTTTTTGCTCAGCAGCTCTCCAGTTTGAAATTTCAGCAGCTATCTGGTTGTTAGGGTCCAATTTAACCTAGCAACCAGGCAGTGATTTGAAAGAAAGACAGGAATACAAATAGAGGAGGGCCTGAATACAAAGATAAATAATAAAAAGTAACAATAACACTGTAGCCTCACAGAGCAATGGGTTTTTTTGGCTTCTGGGGACAAAGCTGGAAAATGTCAGAAGAAGAAGAAGGCAAATAATTAAAAAACTATACAAAATGAAGACCAATTGAAAAGCTACTAAGAATAGGCCATTCTAAAACATACACTGAACATTTCTGAAGAATGCATAGGGTGGGAATGTCCGGATTTGTGGTGAGGCCACAAAGGCCTGGGGCTAGGTTGGCATAAATTTAGGGGCGGCATGCCACCCAGCCACACATAAAATTTGCTCACATATCGAGCACTGGGATGGGACACACAGAAAACTTCAGCATGTCCTGTCCCCAGTGCTTTTTATGTAAGCTACAAGGATGCCCGTGATTCTGAGGGGGGTAGAGAATGGGGGCGGCCTCTGGGCGCCCTAAACAGAAATCTGGCGTTGTTAATGTGCCATAAAAATTAGAGTATAAGAAAGCTCTTAACATTTTCCTTTACGCCCAACTTATTATTATGAGCTTTTAGAGTATTTTCAGAGCTTTTTCTAAAGAATTATTTATAGTCCAATATTAAACATTTAAAAAGACCTTGTTCATCTATATTCAATGTTGGTCACTTTACCCACAGGGAAGAATAAAATGATTAAACATTAGTGTGGCTTTGTATGTGATGGCATAAAACTCCACCACACAGAAAACACATTTGGACATTCTCTTGGATACGTGCCTTAATAGCTGTTGCAAATAAAAGCCAAGAGTTTCTTTACATCTTGATATATATTTGAGACGTGCTGAAATCACTGGCACAAACAATCTCCACCAATATTTTATGCATTTACTTTGTGCATACGTGTATAGGTCTGTGGGCCAGGCCACATGGATAAGAGAATGACTGACGGATTCACTCCCATTGCATATGTATTTGGAGAGCTGGGAAGTGCAATAGGAGGGTTTTATGTTTTTTTTCTCATTTAACAGGACTTGTGTATGAGTTCATGTTCATTTGTGATTTTGTAGCTGCAATTTTGTCATTTACTAGGAGCCAGATTACATGTCATTTAAACAGTTGTGGGCACTAACAGCTGTCAAGATGTTTTCTCTAAAATCACACCTTCTCCACTTGCACAATTAAACTTTTAACTCTGAACATGCAAAATAATGTAGCTAGTTCCAGATTTTTGTTGCTGTGATTTTATTCAGAATGTCCTGTCAAATTCTTGAGTTTCTCCCAACAAACTGGGTATACAGTCATTGCCACAAAATTTTTTTTAGTTCTGGGCTCTAAGCATCAGAGAGGCCAGTTGGTACAAAAAACATGTACAATATTGTGTAACAATGTTTAGACATTTTCAGTACATATTTTAGTAATCAGGAGTACATACATCAAGAATCAATATGTCCCTCTTGCAGCCCTCCATCTGTTGTCAAACTGCAACTGCCACCACCAAGCTTTAACAGTGGATGTTGTGTGATATAGTTCAGGTTCACCATATATATTTATTTTCCCTCTCAGATAGGGATCTGGAAAGTAGAAAAACCTATGTAAATATGCATTCAGTGGGTTTCATCAGAATTAGTTTCACTGTATACTTTTTTTGTAGCATATGAGTTAATGTTACAGATATAATATATTATAATATAATAATATTAAAGGAGAAGGAAAGTTACAAAGGCACCCCCCAGTGATTGTAATTGCAAAACTGCACCAGCCCAGGATAAATGTAGGCAAGCTATTCTCTTCCTATCTTCTCCTTTAGCAGTGATCCAGGGCCCGCACATGTGCAGTTGAGCAAAAAACTTTTTGTTAAAGTTCAACTTTTCAGTCATTCACATACACCCTGGTCAGTGCAGTTTTCTCCTAACAGGAGCACTGACCAGGGGTTTCATGTAAGCGATTACAATCACTTGGGGGGTGCCTAACATCTTCTCCTTTAACTACAATAACTTAATTACTGACCCTTGGAGACAACATTGCAAGTGGAATATTTTGTCACATTATCTATGCCTAACTTACAATCAAAAATATCTAAATTTTTAAACAGGCATCCTAGTACATAACAGATAGGTATATAATATGAGTATTATAGATACACACCCACGCACATGCATTCACCCCCACCTCCTGTTACAAATCTTCCAAACAGCTGGGAGCTACAGATCTTATTTCATTTATCCCAAGAGTGATTACACCAGCCTGGAATTTCTGTCACATGCGTGAGACATACCCAATGCATTTGTAATTCGTTGCCTATGTATGTTATGTAATGTGTGTTGTTTATGTGTGTGATCCTGCAGGAAGGAATTATTTCCCAGTAAGTAAAGGGTTAACAAGAGAATGCAATAGCGCATATAGGCATTTTGCCCAACATGATTTCTCCTCACCTAATACAGTGCATCAACATTCCAGAAATCACTCTTCACTGCCCTCTATGGCAGTAATTTATAAGCACCAGTATGCATTTTCTGGGGAAAAACACCTGACAATCTTCTACTGAATATTTCAAGCTAATATCTAAGAGGCAGAAGATAGTGATTTGGGGCTCGTTGATGCAATAGCCCCATGTGCCATTGCCTTCAGGGTGTATTCCTGAGTCCATCATCCAGAACAAGGTCAATTAACAGGAAACACAAAAATGAAGCCCATACAGTCCAACAATTGACTGACCAAATTTTATTTTTAAAATCAGCATTGCCAATTTAGGTTTGTATAGGGTTGCCACTACCTTTTTAATACTGGCCACTTTAAATCCACATTGCATGCTGCATGGTTGCACAAAAATCAATGCAGTCTGCAGCATCATCTTAAAGGAGAAGCAAAGGTATAATGACTGGAGGTGCCAAAATGTTAGGCACTCCCCAGTGATTGTAATGAATTAACTGAAACCCAGGCTGGTGCTTCTGTTAGCAGAAAACTGCACTGGCTTGGGGTACCTGTGTGTGAGCGATCCTCTTCCTCCAGCTCTTCTTTTTTTGTTAAAGTTCAGCTTTGCACTCGACTGCGCATGTGCAAATGGCGCAAAGACAGAAGAAGGAAGAGGATCACTTACTTGCAGGTACCCCAGGCCAGTGCTGGTTTCTGCTAACAAGGAGCTCCAAAGTTATAAGTTCAATGCAGGATGCTGCCACTTTGCAGAGCGATTTGACAAAATTGTAAAACTGGGCAGCAAAATGGAAAATGAGCTTCAATGTGGACAAGTGCAAGAAATAATATAAACACGAGTTATCTACTAAATGGTAGTGTGTTGGTGGGTATCCTTAATTGAGAAGGATCTGGGGACTTTTGTAGATAACACAAGTTGTCTAATTCCAGGCAGTGTCATTCAGTAGCTACTAAAGCAAATAAAGTGCTGTATTGTATAAAAAAGGGCATTGACTCAAGGGATGAGAACATCATTTTGCCTCTTTATAGGTCCCTGGTAAGGCCTCACCTTGACTATGCAGTGCAGTTTTGGGCTCCAGTCCTTAAGAAGGATATTAATGAGCTGGAGAGAGTGCAGAGACGTGCAACTAAACTGGTAAAGGGGATGGAAGACTTTGATGTTAAACTGTCGATGTTGGGGTTATTTTCTCTGGAAAAAAGGTGCTTGCGAGGGGACATGATTACTCTGTACAAGTACATTACAGGGGATTATAGGCAGATAGGGGGTGTTCTTTTTTCCCATAAAAACAATTATTGCACCAGAGGCCACACCTTCAGAGGAGCCTTCATTTGAAGCAGTGTAAGTGGTTTTTCACAGTGAGGGAAGTGAGGTTGTGGAATACCCTTCCTAGTGATGTTGTGATGGCAGATCCTGTTAATGCCTTTAAGAGGGGCCTGGATGAGTTCTTAAAAAAGCATAGCATACAAGGCTATTGTGATACTAAAATCTACAGTTATTATTGATGTTGTTATATATGGTTTATGTATGTGAGTGTAGAGATAGGTCAGGTTTGTGTGTGCTGGGTTTACTTGGATGGGTTGAACTTAATGAACTCTGGTCTTTTTTCAACCCTATGTAACTATCTCAAGCTTCTGTGTTAATCGAGATCTATTTTTTCCAAGTTCAAAAGTGGCTGCAGTATAACTTTTTATAAGCAGATCACATGACCATAGGAAGGTGTTGATTTTGCACCATTCATAAAATGATCTATACCTCAAAGCAGACTAATGTTGAATACATAAACAACAGATTTCATCATTTTTTTTATTAATTCAGCACTGGTGTGTCTACTGCCATGATTAGAGACAGACAGGGCAGAATGAAATCAGTTAAGTACTGTGATGCCCTTTGGTGAAACACTTAAAAATGCTATGCACAGTAAACACTTAAACATTTAGTTTTACTAGAAGTAGTAACCCCTTGAAATCAAGCAGATCTTAATCCCCTGTGGCTAATTTGGAATAAATGCAGAAGTACGTTGCAAACTATACTTCTGTAAATGCAGCTGTGCAGTATACACCCAAATTATTTGCTAACAATGTAGAATATATATGGGTCAAGTTCTAAAATGTGAGGTGGCAAGCAGACTGACAGCAGTGTTACCTCTATAGTATTCACTCATGTTCAAACACTAATTTTTTATAATATCTTTATTTATCAGTTTTACATTTATACATTACATAGTCAAACACTAATTTTGAGGCCAGCACACAACAAATTGTGGTGCAAACGAAACACATAATTGTGTAATTGTTCTGAGCCAACACTCAGTTTTTTCTAAAGATATATATTTTGCACTTGTAGTATTAAAAACATGCACAAAAGATCATCAAATGATAGACCTATGTCTCAGTAAGCCTGTTTTTATATGATACCACAAGCTAGGATAGTCAAATGCCCTTGAAACTCACCAAAATGTTTTAGAAAATACAACTCTTTATGGACCTTTTCAACCAATAAAAGTGGGTTATGCTTTTCATTTAATTTCAAAGAATGTTTAAATCTTGTGCTATGTCCTATATATTGCAACGATGTTGCTTTGTTTTAAAGGAACAGTAACACCAAAAAATGTATAAAAGTAATAACAATTTAATGTACTGTTGCCCTGCATTGCTACAACTGGTGTGTTTGCCTCAGAAAGACTACTATAGTTTATATAAGTGAGCTGCTGTGTAGCCACGGGGGCAGCCATTTAAAGGAGAAAAGGCACAGGTTACTTAGCAGATAACAGATAAACCCCCATTATATGGGGCTTATCTACTAGTTATCTGCTATGTAACCTGTGCATTTTCTCCTTTTTTCCAGCTTGAATGGCTGCCCCCATGGCTACAAAGCAGCTTATTTATATAGTAGCTTTTCTGTAACAAAAGCACCAGTATTTTGCAGAGTAACAGCACATTATATTTTAATTACTTTAAAGCACTTTAATTTTTTGATGTTACTGTTCCTTTAAACTGAATGCTACATTAGCTGCCTTTTAGGATTAAAGTGGAAATTTCAAGAGCATGTCATAACAAGTATTCTTACTTATGATGCATTTGACATGTGAGAAACACACCATCTTCAGCTTTGTAAGTGAGCTCACTTCTTTTAATTCTTTTCAGGAAATCTGTACCTGTTTATTCATATATGTGACCACTACATCAAGTTTTAGGCAGACATTATAGTTGTATTATAGTTGTGCTGTCTCCTTAGCCAAGGTAGAGATAATGAGCCACTGCCTGTCAAGAAATAGGTAATAGGTAGAGAGTATAGGTGTGCGTGTAAGTATGAAAAGCATATATGTAAGTATGCACATAAGTGAACAGCACAGGAAATTTAGACAGACTTGGGAAAATAGAAAAAATATGAAGCGGATAATGAATAAAGTAAATGCGAGGGAATGAGCCCCCTGTCCTATATACTGCCCCCTCCCCTCTTATAAGCCTTTCATCAGGATTTCTTTCTGTAGAAGGTGTGTTCATGTAGAGTTGCAGTGTTTCCTTAGCAGAGGGAAAGTTAATAACCAGAATTACATTTAGGGTTTTTTGAGAAAGAGCATTACAGAGGCTGCTGGTTACTATAACATAATAGCCAGCCACAATACAGTTTAGTTTGGGCTCTTTCCATTTTTTTCTGCTCACCCCACAGCCAACCATTTTCTCTCTTCTCTTCTTCCCAACATTGCAGTTGCAGTGTTTCCTTAGCAGAGGGAAAGTTAATAACCAGAATTACATTTAGGGTTTTTTGAGAAAGAGCATTACAGAGGCTGCTGGTTACTATAACATAATAGCCAGCCACAATACAGTTTAGTTTGGGCTCTTTCCATTTTTTTCTGCTCACCCCACAGCCAACCATTTTCTCTCTTCTCTTCTTCCCAACATTGCAGTTGCAGTGTTTCCTTAGCAGAGGGAAAGTTAATAACCAGAATTACATTTAGGGTTTTTTGAGAAAGAGCATTACAGAGGCTGCTGGTTACTATAACATAATAGCCAGCCACAATACAGTTTAGTTTGGGCTCTTTCCATTTTTTTCTGCTCACCCCACAGCCAACTATTTTCTCTCTTCTCTTCTTCCCACCATTTTCACTCCATTTTGTGATATTCGTCAAGGACTTGCAACATTTTATCTGTCTATATCTAAATTTATTCTCATTCCAACTGCATCAATTCCTTGTCCTAACTTTAAAATAATGGAAATGTTATATATCAAGCTCTCTTTTGCCCAAATCACGCAATACTATTATGAGGCTATAGTTAAAATGAATCAAGCATTTCTCAGCAGCCACTTCAGTAACTGCTGTGCATGCTCCCTGACCTTAAGCTTTGGGAAAGTCAGTCACACAGCACCTGTTACACTTTGATACATTAGTTGCTGGCATCTTTAGCTGCTGCTGATAAATGTATCAAATTGTAAAAGTTTATAGAGTCAGAGACCTGTACTGAGCTGTTACTACAAATGTCAGTGATGTAATGATCAAATTCACTTTTAAAGGATAAGTAAGCTTTTTATTTTTAAATCCCCTAAAAATACTCTAAACAGCCCCCAGAATATTATATTATTTCTCCATTAGAAGCAGCTGAACTGCAGTTTATTTACTGACTTCCTTGTCCAGCATAAAGCTCCACCACTTATTCTTTCTGAGCACTCCTTTCTCCATCTATGAAAACCTCAAAGAAGTGCCTACTTTTTTGAGGTCATCACAGTCACAGAAAGAAGGAGAGCTCAGGGGCAGGTTTCACGCTAAACAGAACTGAACAGAAGTGACAGAAGTGACTAAAAGAACTGCTGTAAAGAGCAGCTTGTAATAGAAATACAAAATAAAAATGAATGCAGGGAGAAAGGTATGTTATCCTGGGGGCTGTACATACTAATTTTAGAGATTTGTTTTAAAAAAAAAAAGGTTTACTTTTTCTTTAAACAAATTAAAAAGTTTTAAGCAACTGAGAAAAGTCATAAGGGCTCCTCTACTAGAAAAACTGCAGTTGCATCATTGCCACAGTCAATTCAAGAATCTGCACCATTCATTAAAGGTTATCATGTCCAAAGCCACTTCTTGCACTAAAGTGTCTGTCCCACCTCCTTTTCTGATTTGAGTGCAAGTGCATCTATTGGTGCAGGGAAACTTGGAGCTACCTTGAAAGTGGCAATAGCTATAGAGTTCCCACATGAGTGTGTGTCAATAGATAGAGTGTACTTGCACTAAAACAAACTGGCTAGTTTTAAGCACAGTTGGGTTAAGCCTGTGTATCCCTCCTTGTAGCCATAATTATGCTGGATTATGGAAACTGGTAGCCTACAGAAGGTTCTTCTAGTGGTCTAGTTGTGGGTTGAGACATTTGACTTTGTAATCTTAGGGTCATTAAGATGAGTCCTAGTGAGAGAAGATAAAGCTATAAACAAAAAAGCAAAGATAGTACCCTGACCTGATAAAAACAGGAGCTTTCAACACACTGTATGCTCCATCTGTTGCAGAAATACAACTCTGAGAACTCTCTGATATTCAGGGGAATCCTGGCAGTTGTAGTTGAACAGCTGAATGTACACAGGTTGGAACTTCCTAAAAATTGTTACACATTGTAACAATATTTGATTAGTACATTCACTGATTACATTTATCCCTCTCACACTGGGACCCCAGAGCAAATCTTTCCTCACTTTGCCAGCCGTATTAATGGATCACCTTTCAATAACATTCTTTTTATAATATTCCTAATAACATATAAGACTATTGCCACTTATTGAGATATATGGTATGTAGTCATACTATCCTTAAAATCAACTGATTTTTAAACTTTAGAGATACCTATTGAATGTAGTACAATCCTGCTTGGTGTGTATGGTTACTATATTTGACAGCTAAATAGTTTCTAGATATCTATGACCCATGAAGCAGTATTACCTATACCGAAGTGTTTTATTGGATGAGAAACAACAGTACTTTTTTGGTTTGTTGAACATAGCTCTGATTTAAAACTATGTAAAGATAATTATTACAACAAACTGGGGGTGGCAGAAAACATAATAGCTGGGCTCTGTGAAGGTCCTTATTAATGTGAGGTTCAATATTTATGAGAAAAATAGATGATCATCTTCAAGGTTTGAAAGAGACCAAAACTGTGTTTTACCTGCATGTTGGTTCAAAAAACATTATTGTCAACTGCACACAATTTAGAGCCCACATAGCCATAATTACCTCCCTAACAGTATAATCAGTGCCTAAATCATATACAATATAAAGTGCCTCATCTGACTATTGTGTCTTTTTGTGGGAAATCAGCCAATCTCATTTAATGCCTCTTGCATTTATTTCCATGTGAAGGCAATAAAGATTGCTGTAGGGGCAGTGAGTGAGTACAGGTGTTCTCATATAAGCCCATAAAATGGCAGGCACAGTAAGTGCACCGAGATAGGTTTGTTTTATACTTCCTGCTAATGAATAAGATTTGTTGTTAAGGTTTACAGTTTTCCTTTACTTCTCTTTTTATGTCTAGTTCCCAATATCAGTTTATGACTTCCCCCTCAGCCATTGTCTTTGTTACTTCTTTGACATTACTTTCTGGTATCAGGAGTCCCAAATGTTTTCTATTTGACAGAAAAAAAGAGGTGAAAAGTGAGCTTGAAAAAGAAAGAAAGTGTTAAAAGAATAGAGGGGAGGAGGGTGAGACAAGTGAATGCCATGCTAGGTGGGGAGGGGAGGAGGAATTTCAAGGAGTGGGAGGGGAGATACAGTGTGAGGGAGAGATAGTTTAGTTCCTGTCTGTCCCAAGGGAGAGAAACCTGGATATGTCAGACTTCTTGTACAACCTGGGCCAGAGATCCAGCACACTCAGCGTGAAAGAGGAAAGGAGGGAAGTAAGTACAATATCAGAGGGAAGATAGGTGATTGCTGTATTGACCGTGAATATAAAGAATAGGGGGTTAAGCAGGGGGGAGAAAGTAAGTGGGAATGGGGGGAGTGGAGAAACACACACAATTGCTGTGCCAGAGAATAGGGAAGGAGGCAGGGAAGTTCTTGAAAGAGTGGGACAGACTGCTGGCCAGTGTGCAAGCCTGTTTAACAGGTGTTTGCACACAAGGAGTGGAGAGGGAAGGGAGGGTGCAGAGGCAAAAGAGGTTAAAATGCTCAGAATACTCAGAGAATGAAAAGGAAAATATTAAATAAAAAAAGAGAGAGATCTGTGTGTGCTGTGTGGACTGACTTGTGTTTGCACTTTCTCAAACAAGCCCCTGCTTGTGGCTTTTTGAGCTGCCTATTTGTTCCTTTCCCCAGAGGTGCCAGCCCCTGTTTTCCACTGTGCTGCTAACTGGCATGGCATTCTCTGAATATTCCTGCTGTGCCAGCCTTTGCATTATCTTACTCTGCCTATCTTAGTGGCGCCATGCCCTGAATAATTAATTCTGTTATAACAGCTCATACTTTGCCAGCCTTTCATACTTTTGTCTGTGTTTCCCCAATTGAGTATATTGTAGGCAGGCCATTAACTTTGGCCTAATTGCTACTTTTGATTTTTTGTTATTACACATATAGTTTTGTCTGCTATTAACATATTTGATCATTTTTAGATGTATTTTTCCAAAATATTATGCCACATCATGTTATCCTCTTACTTATGCTGTTGCCTTCCCCCACCTTAGAGGACAAGTCAACCCAGAATATAATTCTAAACACCTTTGCAATATAAATTCATAACAAATTTGTAATGGTCTTTGAGCTGTTTGTATATATATAACTGCTATTAAAAGCAGCATTTGTCTGTCCTTTTCTATTCTCTGCCCTGGTGGCTCTGGCACTTGAAACAATGTAACACAAGCAGCAGACTTACAGACCTGCCTTGCTGGAGGAGACTGACTGTTGCAACATTGTTTAAAAAGTAACAACCAGGAGTTCAGCAAATGCTGCTTTCAATAGTAATTACATTCACAACAACTTTTAAAGCACTGAAAATTTTTAATAAATTCAGATTGGAAAGTTGCTTAGAATTTTTTATAAGGCAAAAACCTATTTTTGGGGTTGACATGCCCTTTAAGGTTAGTAAACCTTAAGCCCTAATGGCATTTGCAAGATTTATAATGCTGTTGGTTCATGGCATTGAATTGTGAGAGTGATATGTTATGCTTTTCATTTAAAGGGGCGCAGCAGTGTTGCTCCACCCAGATATTGAGTGCCACTCCCAGCATTTTATATCAAACAATACAAAGTTTTAGGGCATATTAAGAGCTGTTGTGCAGCAACCAAAGATATGGTTCTTTATTGCTACACTGCACAACAACTTTTTATAAGTTCCCCAAGGCAATATTCAAGAGGATGCTCCAGGGTAAATTTAGCCTACTTTGTTTACATTTAACCTACTGTTTTTGGTTTCATAAGATCATCATGAAAGACATTTTTCTAGCTTTGAAAACCTAACAGTGCTATATTCACTTTGGAAAACCTGGTTGGTTACCTCAGCAAGATAACTGACAGTGCTAGTGTTATTTTTAATCGCAAATGACTATTTTTGTTGGCTATAGACAGATTCAGTCCACTTTGCAGTAGCAAAAGGATGATGGAAGAGGAAGGCACATTATTTTGCAACACTAATTAAAAACAGAGAAGCAGAGAAGAAGAGAGCACAAGGGATAAAGCCTGTCCCATAACATCAACATCAATTACAGCAAACCACCTATGAGGAGTGTTGACTGAGAACAGAAAACCTAGTTGGCCAATGGCCTTATCAACATGTGTGAGCAATCATTATCCAACCAGGAATTAAACTGTATATGGCTTTACAATATGACCATCCATGCCTATGGACAATGTATAATATCTGAGCAGTCGCACTGAGGAATGATTACACAGACCTAAAATCAGCAAGTACAGGACCAGCTCTGATAAGCCAGCAACACCAGAAAATTGTCTTTAAGCATTAAATAGTCATTTACAACTTTTTTACACATAGTTACATAAGGTTGAAAAAAGACCAGAGTCCATCAAGTTCAACCCATCCAAGTAAACCCAGCACACACAACCCACACCCACCAATCCATACACCCACATACACAAACCACACATACAACCACCAACACTAAGGGGCACATTTACTAAGACACGAATTCGAATCCGAATTGGAAAAATCCGATTGGAAAACGAACATTTTGCGACTTTTTCGTATTGAGCGCTCGTAAGCGGCGGGCGAAACTTTCAGACTTAGCATGATTTTGGAAGCCTCCCATAGGACTCAATGGCACCCTGCAGCTCCAACCTGGCCCAAGTAAAGTCACCATACTGAAGCTTGAATGAATCCGAATCTTTCGTACTCGGCACGAAGGCTACGAAAAAGTCGCGACAAAATACGAGCGCATCGTAACGGCTACGCGCAAATCGTATTGGTAACGAAAAAGTTGCGACAATTTTCCGAAAAAATCGCCAAATACCGATCATTACGAAAAAAACGCTATCGGACGCATTCGGCCGGTTCGTGAGTAAGTAAATGGGCCCCTAACTGTAGATATTAGTATCACAATAGCCTTGGATATTCTGATTGTTCAAGAACTTATCCAGGCCCCTCTTAAAGGCATTAACAGAATCTGCCATTACCACATCTCTAGGAAGGGCATTCCACAACCTCACTGCCCTCACCGTGAAAAAAGTTCTATATAGCATTTGGAACATTTGTATTGCCCTTACTTTATTTTTGTTTTTTCTGACACACATTAGGAGTGTGTGCTAACTAAAGGTGCACTGATCATTAAGGTAACAGATTAAGATGTTTGCAGAGATCAGGGCAGATGCAAACACACTGCAGTAAAACACTGGGCTTGTTGCTGTTTCTGACCCCCAGGACGGTGCACATTCATGCTTGAAATTTGGTTTAACCTGTATGCACAATGAAATTGAATAACATCATTAAACTAAGGGAGCAGACTGGCAGTGACAACATTTTTACTTGATTAATTATTTTGAGAACAAAATGAAATTGTTGTTAAACACAAGGCAGAAATGTCAGTATTAACTCACCATCTGAAGATATATATATATTACAGTATATATATATATATATATATATATATTATTTAGATATATATTCAGACATACAGTGTCGGACTGGGCTGTCGGGACACCGGGAAAAATGCCGGTGGGCCCCTGCGGCCCAGACCCGACCCTTGCCAGCACTCCCTCTGCCCGACTGTTCCTCCCAACACGTTAAATTTACATGCTCGGGGGAGGACCCTGCACCCCCCAAGTCCGACCCTGCAGACATACCTACTGTATTTCTATTCCCTGATATCCTTTCTCTGACTCATAGAAACCTTTTTCCAACTACTCTTATACCATTGTGATGGATTGTGGGACTTGATCTCCCAGAGAGTGGTGCACAGATTCTCTGTTAATGATTTTATGAGTTACTTCTTTATTTGTAATAGGAGTGAGTCAATCATGGAAGTTACTAAATCAGTAACAGGCAAATCTGTGCACACAATCAATTTTCCATCATGTCTGCATTTGCCATATTACACGCTAAAACTGAACCTAATTTAGACAGAGCTGCAGTTTTGACCTGGTTTTCACAGAAACCTATAATCAGCTATTTATAAACTAACAATAGATATTCCTAAGCAGGTAAAGAAAAAAATCTATCCTGTAGATTGCTCCTATTCCCAACATTGTAATTCAATTGTTTGGCCAGGACAAACGTGCAGATCTAATAGTGTGGCCAAGTAACCTTTAAAATAGTGTATGGCCAAGTAACCTTCTCTATAGGAGGAGTTAACAAAACGTTTTAAGGTGGCCATACATCTTCAGATCCTCTCTTCAGAACCTATGGGTGGGCGATATCGAACAAATCCAGGCTAATTCAGTCGTTTGGCCCTGCGATTGATATCTGGCCGATTTCAGGCCAGATATCCGTAGAGCAGGCCCGCCGTTGGTGCCCCTACACAGGCCGATTAGCTGCCGAATCGGTCTAAGGCAGTGCTGTCCAACTTCTGTGGTACCGAGGGCCGGAATTTTTCCGGCCTACGTGGTGGAGGGCCGATAATGGAAGCCAGTTTTGACCACTCCCCTTTTTAAACCACACCCACTTGAAACCACACCCATGTTATCACATGACCATACGCAATGGTACAGCAAAAGCCTGCCATACTCTGCCTTCCCTACCCTGCCTGTGTGTGCCATACTCAGCCTGCTATACTCAGCCTGCCCTACCCTGCCTGTGTGTGCCATACTCAGCCTGCCCTACCCTGCCTGTGTGTGCCATACTCTGCCTGCCCTATGCTGCCTGTGTGTGCCATACTCTGCCTGCCCTATGCTGCCTGTGTGTGCCATACTCTGCCTGCCCTACCCTGCCTGTATGTGCCATACTCAGCCTGCCCTACCCTGCCTGTATGTGCCATACTCTGCCTGCCCTACCCTGCTCAGTGATGGCACACACAGGAAGCATACAGTGACACAATGCTGGCACTGCTCCTACAGTCTGCACAATAACTATATATTAACAAAAACGTTTTAATTGCAGTACCACCTCAGTATATATATATTTTTGTAGTGTGCAGGGTTTATTTGTGGGTTTCTACTGCTCTGAGGTGTGAATAGGTGAACAATGTGGGTGATTACAGCCTGAGCCTGAGGTGTGAACAATGCAGTGGTTGAACAATGCAGGGATTAAAAAGTGTGAACAACACAGGGGAATACATTTTTAAACAATACAGGGGAATTACAGCCTGAATCTGAGGTGAGAACCATGCAGGGGGGGGCAGTTAATCACAGTACTGATACCATTTAAAGCTTACACAAAGGTAAGCCATCAAAGCAGCCAGACAGGTGGGGGGCCACACAGAGGGGGCCCGCGGGCCGCCAGTTGGACAGCACTGGTCTAAGGGACTGATATCGGCAGGTAGAATCGTCCCATGTATGGCCACCTTTAGATTAGTGTAAACAATGCAAATTCAGTATCTAATTATATCTAACACCCCCTCCAACCTACACTGTGACAGGGGCAGATGTGTAGTTTTGTGTTTTTGTGGAATGGATCTAGCATGCCTTTAATATCCTACAATGGGATATATACAACAAGCTCTATGATGTTCTACAAGCTTTTTCAGTAGGGATCTTCATCTATAGGTAGTCTGTAAACTGATTTATATGCAGCCTGTTGTTTGTCTGGTCATCTGCAAGAGTCGGCTAATACCTGTAGGGATAATGTAGTTTATGCACTTAGCATTTCCCCACGCTATTGTCCTTAGGTAACACTCACCTAAGATCCTATAGAGTAACATCTAGCAAAGTATTTTAAAATACTTCAGACCTGCCAGACTCTGCACTGTGCCTTAGGTCTAACAACTAAATGAAAAGATGCAGTTAATGGATTAAA
The DNA here is from genome assembly GCF_000004195.4 of Xenopus tropicalis. Classification (NCBI taxonomy): domain Eukaryota; kingdom Metazoa; phylum Chordata; class Amphibia; order Anura; family Pipidae; genus Xenopus; species Xenopus tropicalis. The sequence continues at coordinate 75,305,750 of NC_030684.2, forward strand.
ATGGTTACATGTTTAAAACATGTTTAAAACCTAACAAACAGCACATTGTATATATACCTATCAAGTAAAAGCTAAATCTTCAGCATCTGAACATAGACCCAGTGAGTGCTGGGCACGAGTTCCAGGGGGGGTCAAGCTCATATGGAGGTGGATAATAGGAGTGCATTTAGGGCCAAGCATCTCAAATATACAGTATAAAATTCAATAGAGCTGTGTGACATGGGAATTTAATTGCTTCTATTTGAGTAGTTGCATTTTAAACAAACCACCTGCCGTAATCCATTAAAGGTTTGTTGCCCACTCACTCATGAATTTATCAAACAAAACTTCTGTGTATCCTTAAAGGAACAGGAAATGAAAGAGCTTTAAAGTAATAAAAATATAATGCACTGTTGCCCTGCACTGGTAAAACTGGTGTGTTTGCTACAGTAACACTACTATAATTTATATAATAAGCTGCTGTGTAGCCACGGGGGCAGCCATTCAAGCTGGAAAAAAGGAGAAAAGGCACAGGTTACATAGCAGATAACAGATAAGCTCTGTAGAATACAATAGTGTTTTATCTGTTATCTGCTATGTGCCTGTGCCTTTTCTCCTTTGAATGGCTGCCTCCATGGCTACATAGCAGCTTATTTATATAAATTATAGTAGACTTTCTGAAGTAAACACACACCTTTTACCAGTGCAGGGCAGCAGCACATTATATTTTAGTTACTTTTATACACTTTCATTTTTTGGTGTTACTGTTCCTTTAAAGAAGTGTGCTGCTTTGTTTGAAAATGTCAGAAAATGCCTTGCTTGGCAAAACCAAAAAAACATCCTGCCACTTCTGAAGGCTTTTATATAAAGTTTACTTATTAGACCATGAGTGTGTTGTCAAACTCTCTCATTAGGGGTTACATATTTATATATACTTTGCATAGATTTCCAGAGGTTTTTATTTTTATAAACTGCTAAAAGCAACTTTGTTGGATAGTGGTGTTAAAAAAACAGTACTCTATACAGGGTACCTAAACAGATATTAATTATTGTTCTACAGAGGAGTGCGTCAGTTATAGCTATGTAGTATGCAGACATACAGGAGCATTTCAGAAAACAGTATTACTGTGTTTAACAGCGGTTTACTACATGTCTTGCTACCTTACCACCTATTTGCGTGACCATCTATAACTTCATAATCAGCACAAATATGACAGTAAAGTTATGAATTCTGGTTTGTGTCAAGCTAGCATTAATATATACTCATATACAGGACATATGATTATTTCAGCATGTCAATTCTTTTCTAAATATAGATAGTTTTATGCTGGTCTTTAGAAACTCATTGTTACATATATTCATGTCTCTGCAGCTGGTAATATGAATCATTTTTTCATTGGACATCATATATGGGAGAATTAAAGATGACTTCTCTTCTTTTCTGGTTCAATCTGCTCCTTGCTCTCTGCATAGCTGAACCTGATGCTCACTTTGATCCATGTAAGTTTTAAATATATTTGAGATTTGGTAGAGGAACCACAACATGTGCAACGGATATAGGACTATGTATAAAACATTGTATTCAGCTGGTCAGGGACATAGCACATCTATGGTGCTGTTGTTTGATAATGCATACTTGAACTTATATATACGTATATAGCGTGGAACTCTGACTTTGTTTAAACAATTGCCACAGCTTCTTGTCGCTATGCATTGGGTATGCAGGACAGGACCATCCCAGATGAGGATATCACAGCATCCAGTGCCTGGTCTGACTCTACTGAAGCTAAACACAGCAGGTGAGCTTGAAGCACAAATAATGTAGTTTAATGTTTCATATTGCACTTTCTTAATTACCTTGATTGGGAAATCTAATGGAGTATCTATGTATCCTAAACAAAAAGCCATACTAATGTGAACTGGAGATCATTTATTCTTTGCCAAACTTAAGGCACAATACTCCCCTACACTACAACTGATATGTCCAGCCAAATCCTTTTTCATGCCTTTGACTGTTAAGCCTTCTCTTCTTCTCTTACCCAAAAGCTGTACTATTAATTGTAAATACAGAGCTGTATTTATATATCTAGGAACCCAAGGGCCTTTACAATCAATAATTTTTTTTTGTAAAGGAAAAAAAGTCTCCAAAGCCGTGGACAAGGACTATGTGTGTTAATCCATTGGTTGATCTGGGGGGCTGAGGGGTCAATTGGCATATTGTGGCAGACGTGACATCACATTTAGAGTGGAAGTCAGGTCATGCACAAAAACTGCAAGCTGGGTAAATACAGAGCTGTGTAGATACAAAACAATATTAAATATAAATAAAGCCTTATTAGCATTTAAACTATCTTTTGGTTTAGTTTTAATCAGAACATATAGTTATCATTTAAGACAGGACATACAGTTTGGGGCAGATTTTGTATTAGTTGACTTTTGGGTTTGTGCACATCGATGCAAGAGTTAGCAAGAGAGTGATCTTAAACTCGCTTGTGGTTTTTTGTGTGTGCGTGTTTTTGCCCTATTAACATTTTTTAATCCATCAGGTTTTTTTTTAAAAAATAAAAAGCTCACCAGGTTGTAGGTGACAAGCTTTTTATTTTATAATTCATTAAAGAAAATTCAAGGAATTAAGTTCACACTCATGTTTTCTTACATCAATATACACGAACTGGAAGGTCGGCTAATAATAAATCTGCTACTGTTTGATGCATTTATAAGTGTAATGCTGCATCACATCCTGTCAGTAGACTGGCTGTAATGGTTCATATATCCAATGAATTTGCTGTTTGGCAACTGCAACACAGCACCTACCAAAGCTCAGCTCAGTGCACATACTCCTATATGGATATAAAAAATGAGTGAAACAAGAAATATTCGCGCACACAGGACATTTTTGTGTGGCCTTGAAATTCTACTTTAACAACAATCATACAAAATACATTTGCAACCAAACTGTAGCCTTCAACTGGGAATATTCATACAAATAATAACAGATGATTTAAAGTCAAAGTCTTCAGCTGAAAACAGCTATAGATCAGCAGCTGGTATGTTCTCATTGTACTTTCATACACAAAGAGATCCAATAGAAATATTCATTTCTATTAGATATTTGCTCCAGCTTATTCTAAAATAGAATAGCTGAATATTAATAAATTTAAGGTTACATTGAGAATGTCACTGGTTTTGAATTGACAATTTTTCTGTCTGGAAATGCCCTTAGTTTTTAAAAATGACCAACTGCATAGAGCTCTTATGATTACATATCAGTATTCAGTACCTGTTTTCACTGTAGCCTATTGTTACTTATATACAATTGTATGTGACCTTTGATGTCATATAATAAGATTGGCACACTAAAGCTGGCCATACACGTGGTGATCTGACGATGTTTCGTGCGACCATCGGTCGCACGAAACATCGTCAGATGTGCCACACACCATTCAGGGCTGAATCGGCAGGTAAGGAGGTAGAAACAATAGGATTTCTACCTCCTTCTGCCGATTCAGCTCTGAAGGGAGATTTTGATCAGGCGCCTTCTATGGCGCCCGATCAAAATCTTCCAACTGGTCCGATCGGCGAGTCGGCCGATATCAGCAGCTTCCTGCGATATCGGTCGACTCGCCGACATACCATACACGCACCGAATATCGTACGAAACGAGGTTTCGTACGATATTATCGGTGCGTGTATGGCCACCTTAAGGGCTACATTCATCAAATCGCGAGTACGAATCCCGAAATGGGTAAAATATTTCACGAAAATGCTTACGAAAAAATTGGAATAGTCACGATAATATCGTATTGGCGCTCAGAAAGTCATGAAATTTTTGTACCGAACAATTGTAAACAGCGGGAAAACCTTTCTGACTTTGATCCTTTTGTGCATGATTTTGGAAGCCTCCCATAGGAATCAATGGCACTCTGCAGCTCCAACCTGGCCCAAGCAAAGTCACGATAAAGCTTGAATAAATCCGAAACTTTCGTACTCGATGCGACAATACGATTTTGTTGCAAGGTTCGAAACTGATGCGCAAGGTACGAAATTGACCAGCAAAATACGCTTGGAGCGTTCGTGCCTTAATAAATGTCCCCCTAAGTGACACATTATACCCTCATGTAACTATCTGTATAACTTAATTTAAGCTATAACACCGCCAGTCATGTGGTTCCTCAAAGATACTGTGTTTTTATGGTTTATATCACTTTCATTAGGAGTCATTAGTAGAATGAGACTGGCGCCACATATTGCATAGTCTCTACTCGGCTTCATTATTGGATTTAGGTACTTCTCCAACAGAAAATGCACCACAAGTGCCATAATCCTTTTGTCCTTTTGCCAAGTTCAGCAGAACAAGTCTCTTGTTATGTTTGGAGCTTAATGGTAAATATTTATATGAACAACAAATATTTTACCACTTCATTCTTTAAATTAAATATTTAGACTATACACATTCTGTAGGACTCATAAAGTTGCATTGTTGTCTAGTAGTCACTTTCCATTTCTTTACATCATACACCAGTTTTACTCCATTTTATGTACCCTTGCCATACTTTTTGTCACCTACTAACTAAGTGCCTCCAGGCCCGAACTGGAAATCTGTGGATTCTGGCAAATGCCAAAGGGCCTGCTATAAAATGCCATAGGTAGTCAGTAGGCCTTTGGGGGTCCATTTGTGTACAGAGAACAGAATATACAAAATCACAGTGCAACTAAATCTCACAAGGAACATACATTTTCACAGCTCTGTTTAAAGCTGCTGAAGAAATAATACTGTATATATGATACTATAGGTCCTACTGCAAATATAGATAGTAGAAGTCCCTAAGGCATTCCATAATTGTTTAAGTGCAAAAGGGTGCAAATAAATACATTATTTCTATCAAGTGGATGCAGCTTGTAGCTCATCAGCTAATATGCAGTACCCATGTCTTTTATACTTTAAAGTAAAGCTAAACCTCACCAAAGGTTTAGACTAGTAATTCAGCAACCTGTGTTTTTGGCTTCTGTGCCAACCACCACAGCCCTTTAGAAGTCAAAGTCACTACAACATTTAGCAGTAAAGATTTGTGCCTTTGGCTGTGCTTCCAGTAGCTCCCCATCTTCTTTATACTGATTCACAACACATTCTCTGCTGAGATAAGGAGTAACTCACAAAAACCGGATTTATACAATATCAGTTTTATGATACATAGCTGATAAATTGATCTACAATGCATTCTGTCTGATTAATCGTGAATTATCACATGAGAGATGTAACTTTACTTTCTGCTATGTTTGATATTTTCTATAAACTCCAAGTTTAGCTTCTCAACTACCAAGCGCACACTGAGTACGTGCAATGATGCTGACACTTCAAGGATGGCCTAGCATGATCAAAAGTTCTGATGACATTAACCTTTGCTCTGGGGCAGAAAATTCCATATACAAAATACAATATTTATAGATATGTTCTTGTTAAAATTTAGTTCTGCTTTTAGACTACAATTGAGTTATTATTTAAAATATATGAAAACTGATTTACAATTAATAGAAATGTTTGTGCAAGCACAACTTTTTAATATCTGGGTAGTCTTCTAGTGAGCCTTCTATGGTTATCTACTTCAGATAATCAACCCATTGTTTCTTTTTGTAAGGTATTTTTCCTCTAAGGTAGTGCAAGTTCATGTTTCTGAGTAAGCTCAAGAAAGCAGGTCAGTTATTTGTGTGGTTAACCACATAGCTCTGACAGTGAAGCCATCTTGTCAAGACATGTTTGGGAATGTTTCTATGCACAGTTTGTACATGTGTATGATATGTAAAATTATGTACTTTATTCTGTGTATAAGAAGAATCGCTAGCTGTTCTTTTTAACTGTACCATCTCTAAATTAAAATCATGCCTTACTTCTAGGGTTTACGTTTTGGGCTTCTGAACCAGCCCAAGCCCTTTAGCAGGAAAGATTTGTGCCTCCGTAGATGCCCCCAGTAGCCCCACATCTTATTTTCTGCTCTGTGCTGCTGTCAGTTACTGAGCTTAGGGACTGAGGCACAATATACTGTATATACAGAATATAAATGTTACAATATAAAGCTGATTAGTAAACAATACAGATTATTAGTGCATGGCAGCTCTGAATTCAGTGCAATTAGCATCAGAATGTAATAACCAGCCCAATAGCATCACCCTCTTTGACACACAAACCTTATTTTCTGCTTAATCATTTGCTACAACCCCTAAACTTAGCTTCCCAACAGCTGCCCAGAGCCCACTGAGCATGTGAGTGTCGCAGGTACAGATTCCAGTATGGTGACCCCCTGTGACAACTTTAAAGTACTGGATCATTACTACTATAGAGATACTGAACCTTTAGGCTGGTTCGATAAGTTCAGTATATAAAATATAGCATTTCTAGCCATATTCAGTTTTAGGGTTTAGTTCTCCTTTAAGACATTAGGCACATGCACACCTCAGTTTGGTTCTTTGACATTCCCCTGTGACTGTAAAACCAAATTCTAAATACATACATTATTTTATTTCTATAAGCTGTAGGGCCCGAGTAATTTAAAAATGCTATCCTTGCTAGTTTACCTTACAACTAAGGTGGCCGTAGGCTGAGGCTGACTAAATTTAATTTTACTAGCAGAATCATAAAAAGGCACTGTTGCTATGGATTTTAGTAATACCATTGAACTGGTACAAGCCCTTGCCAACAGCTGCTTCAACATAGCTGAATAGTTCTTCTGCTGATACTTCCGACAGTTGTTCCAGTTGGGCACATATGGGAGGCTCTCGATGCCTGATTTTGGAGATAAGAACAAGAGCATGAATCCTTATACACATACTTAAGGCTATATTTTCATCTACAGCTAACTTTTACTTGCTCCGGAATTCTGAAGAATCTGGATAGTAAAAATCTGATCTCAGTTTCATCATGTTCCTTTCCCATAAATCATTAAATGGTTGATATGTTTAGTTAAGGTTTAAAAAGGTGAAAAAAACCATATATACTTCCAGCTGTCCCTAATTTTCAGGGACAGATATTTTTTTCTGTCTCTGGAAATTTTTGTATCTGGTATTTAAACCTGAGCTTAAAAGAATGCTACTAAGACTGATAACTGGAAAATGATATCTCCTTGTAAGATCAGTTATTAACCTAAGGAAATCGGAAGGGGCACTTAAAATACCATTACACTTATAACCAAGCAGATGAATCCCAGGAAAGAAACCCACTTTTGCTCCGAACATTTCAGTTTCAGTTGTTTTTGGAATACTGTTAATACAATGAGCAGTTTCTAAATCATATGTTAGATGAGACACATGCCCCCTTAAGTGTGTCAGATGAATCCATTGGAGCAGTCGCAGGTCTCTGTGCAATTCAAGCAGACAGGAACGTAGTGTGCAAAGTGCAAAAAAATGGTGGATTGTGTCTGGTTTTTGTCCTTTGCACATTTCTTTCCCAAGTGTAAATGAGCCCTTAGAAAGTAAAAAGAGAATTAAAGCCTAACTAAAGAAGTAGGGGAAATGTTGTACATTATGCTACCATAGCCCTTTAGCAGGGAGATCTGTGCTCCCAAAGATGCCCCAGTAGCTCCCCGTCGTCTTTTCTGCTGATTCACTGCACATGCTCTGTGCTGCTGTCAGTTACCTGAGCTTAGGGACCGACACACAATATATTGTATATATAGAATATGAATGTTACAATATAAGGCAATTATTCGTGCATAAAACCAGTGCAATTATTATCAGAAATAATCAGCGCTGTAGCATCACCCTTTATGAAAAACCTTATTTTCTGCTTAATAATTTGTGTAGCTTCTCAAAAACTGCCCAGAGCACACTGAGCATGGGAGTTTCACTGACACTTCTAACAGATTCCAGTATGGTGACCCCCAGCGATAACTTTGAAGTACTGAATCATTGCTGCTATTGAGATGCTGAACCTTTTAGGCTGGTTATATAAGTTCAGTATATAAAATATGGCATTTTTAGCCATAATAATTTTTAGAGTTAGTTTAGGCTGGTGATAACTTTATAAGCAATGTCTGCAACCAATGTTCTGTTTCTTTATAACGCTGTAATGCATCCACAGCAAAAAAGCAGTGAAAAATAATAACTTTTCTTCAAATTGATTTATTATACACAGGGGTTGCTGTGCTATTAAACTAAAGGTATGCAGCTGAAAAAACACTAGCTCAGGACAATGAAGTTAAGATTGTTTAAATGTCCCTGCAGAAAAAAGTCTGAATATGACAGAATGCACTTCTGATGCACCCTCGTCTATTATCATCTTATATAATGTCTTCCATAGGATGGTGAAGTTGATAAGAGGGCTTGTGTTGAGAATAGAGGAGATTTTACCTCTGCATGGAAACAGTTGCCGTAATGTAAAGGGCAGGCAGGTTCCTTACCAAGTTGTCAAATGTAAAATATTTGTAGCTATTAAAACACTATAAAGGTATTTTTGCAGTGACATAAGAAATTATCATTTTAGTGGGCTGTTCAACCTTAAGTAAAATTATGGTATTTTACAATCAGGTGTATGGCCCATGAGCCTTTAAGGGGCTACAGTATATAAAGCTTAGGGAGGCTAGAAGTAATTGATTTCTATTTTAGGATCTGATATTCCCCATGTGGCATTAAATTACTTGCATGTCTGCTGGGATTTGTGTTTTATCTTCAGGAAGAACTCGTACAGAGATTTGGAAGGAGAGATAAAAAGATTTTATAAAAAGAAAAGCTGCAGCAGTGTAATAATCTGTATGAAAACATATAACCACTATTGGTGGTATTGCCATATTCTGGGATCACTCTACCCTTATATATTGTTTGCCCTCAGGTTGGAAAGTAATGATGGTGATGGAGCTTGGTGTCCACTAGGCCCTGTATTCCCAAATTATGAGGAATTCCTGCAGGTGGATCTACGGAATCTCCATTTTTTGACCCTTGTGGGCACACAAGGCCGAGATGGAGGAGGGCTGGGCAAGGAATTTGCCCGACATTATCAACTTCGCTACAGCCGTGACGGGTTTAAATGGTCACAATGGAGGGATCGCTGGGGAAATGAGGTGAGGAAGTTGATTGACTGAAAGTGGGAAATAGATATGTGTACGAGACACTGTGAGAAACATAATAGTGTAGGTGGCCGAAAATTATTTTGGAAAAATTTTAAGATTAAAGACAAAGAAAGGCAATAAAAAAAGCATGTGTGTGCTCATGTTCCACATATTTCTTTGCCATTTGTTACCTGCAGGTCATAGAGGGAAATGAAAACACACATGACTCTGTGTTGAAGGACCTGGGCCCTCCAATCATTGCTCGATATGTGCGCTTTTATCCCATGGCTGACAGAGTAATGAGTGTTTGCCTACGTGTTGAGCTTTATGGCTGTATTTGGCAAGGTAAGCTGATGTTGGGGATCCCCTTTTTGATATTAACCAATATAAATTTTTGCTGCCTGTCTAATACGAATTCTCCATTCCATATGCTGACACTAGTTATCTTTGTGAATATATATCACAGCACTGTACAATTGACTGGGAGATATTACAAACAGTAAGACTCGCATAAATAATTACAAATAATTAATTACATTAGTTAATTATAAATATTAGCAACATAAGCAAAGGGTGTATTTAAGTTTGTATGGAAGTTACTGTATATTAGGCATCAGAAGTCTTCACTCTGGCTGGGCTTTGCACTGTTTATCTTTACAACAAAACAATCCAAATCCATAAAGCCTAGTTCACTATTTTACTTTGTACTACACAACCTAAATTACAGTTTCTGTTGTATTCAACAGGAGCCTTTGCATTTATAATCTGCAACTTTGCACATCAAAAGGAATGTAGGCAGGATGAACAACAATCTTTATAAAGTGAATTAAACCCACATTTTGTCGGGGGGGCCTTGCTTTTAAAGCCAAGTTGAAACACATTAAATGCTTTGATGATGTTCCTCAGGTGGACCCCATATGTGATCTTTATACTGTGTATTTCACTGTGTATATTTTTATGAGAAATATGACTTCTAATGTGCGGGTCAACCGAAGACTTTAAACCAGTCTTGATGTTTGAATTAAAAGTTGAACATCCTTTGTAGTTTGGTATTTATAGGAAGTGTGGAATTTCATATTTGGGCATGTCTTAAAACCAGTTATTTACTACTCTACTGTATTTACCACCAATTCTCACACTGATTTTGTTCGCTATAACGGTAACTGTGGCCTGACACTTATGCCCTTGTGTACTCCTCCTTTTTCTCTGACATTTGGTTCCTTCTTTTTTGCCTAAGCCCTTTGCAAATTAAACATGAAACCCAGATTCAATTTTTATTTAAAATTAAAACATCAATACCCATTTTAAAGGTATTTAAAAATCTAAGCTGTCATTCATATAATGCTTGCCCTGCCTCTAATCCTCAGCCATAGCAATCACTTTCACTTTCCATTCACAAAGTTACACAAAGTCCTTAAGCTTCTTAAGTAGGTGCTTCTCAACAGGTTACACACCCCGTGCTGGCTGTAAATCATTTGCAAATGCAAAAACCAATGACCCAGAGAGCACACGATATCTTAATGCTTCATACCAGTGTAGATTATTTGTAGAGACATCATAGCACTACATGTTTCGGCTATGTACCTGAGGAAGGCTGTTAAGCCGAAACATGTAGTACTATGATGTCTCTACAAATAAACAACACGGGTATGAAGCATTAAGATACTGTTAACTTTCCATTCCTCACTTCATAGATGTCACCGCACTTCTCACATTCCCTCTTCTTCCTACTGTCTATAACTGTGTAGTCTGTGCATGGGTATTAGGCCCCCAATTCTGGCGCATTCACAGGATTTTGGGTTGATACTAAACCCACCTTAATAACATAGTCTACAATATAGTGCCTGCATGCTTGCTGTGATTGTGGATTCCTAGACTGATGGAAAAAAATTTAAACAATTTATATAGTGTAGGTAACGTTTATATTGCTCAACTAACACAATAGAAAAGCTTTTGGAATTATTTCTCCCATCTTTACTATAATTTTATGTTTTCTTCTTTGTGCTTTTTTGTAGATGGACTCCGTTCCTACACGTCTCCTCCAGGAAATGTGATGAGTCTCCCTTCAATGCTCATTAACCTTAATGACTCTACGTACGATGGATTTACAGTAGGCGGGTATGTAGGCACTCAGCAACCCTATGTGATGTTTACTGCACACCCAGCAACTTACCCAATATCACACAGCTACCTCCTGATATGTGCATACAGAGCAAGCAGAATCAAATTCTCCTTTGTAGTACTACATAATAACATTTTATCAATTTCACACCCCCACTCCCACATTCTTCTTCCTGCACATACACACTACCCTACTCTGATGTGTTCGCACAACAATGGTAATATACAGTTATGGCTGCAATTGCAGTCTCTAACCCATACTTACTACAGCCACTAGTAGCAATAGCCATTTCTCTGACATACACAATATTGCCTCATGACATGTACCAGCTGTATCAAAATAGTGTATCCCCACAGGCTGCAATATGGAGGTCTGGGACAGTTGACAGATGGTGTGATTGGGGCAGACGATTTCCTTCAGCACAAAGAGCAGGGAGTCTGGCCTGGTTATGATTATGTAGGATGGATGACCAGCAACTTCCCAAAAGGATACCTGGAAATGGAGTTTGAGTTTGATGCGCTTAGATCATTTATATATATGAGGGTAATAAATCTCTTATTTTTTCTGTCTTTGACTTTTTTAATGTTTAATCCTAATCATCTTTGATAACTGTTTTTTCCCCCCTCTTTCCCTGCCCCCCCCTTTATCCCTCTATTACCTTCTTCCCAAACTTCAATTTCAACCTATTAAATTTGCATCTTTTTTTTCATTCCCCTTTGTCCATTACTCTTTACTTGCAGGTACACTGTAATAATATGGGATCCGGTGGCATCCAGATATTCCGTAGGGTTGACTGTTACTTCAAACGCTCTTTGCATACCCCGTGGGACCCTCAGCCTGTCACTTTGTCCCTAGCACTGGATGTGCGAGACCCAAGTGCACGCTCTGTAACTATAGCCCTGCAAGGCAGAGCAGCCCGCATCTTACGCTGTCACTACTATTTCTCCAGCCAGTGGCTGCTCCTCAGCGAGATCTCGTTCCTTTCTGGTAAGCATACTATCTCATGTTCACCTGACTTAGAATCAGTCAATATTTCCTCTAGCATTGCTTTTCCATTCATTTTCTGGATTTCATTTTTTCCCCTTTTTGTCCATTTATTCACAACTTCATGTAGTTTGTGTTATTATCTGATAATCTGTACTCACAGTAAGTCACATTACTTCAGAGAATGCATTCTGATTACAGTTATGTTCCACAGATATACTGGATGCAACAGATCCAGAAGAACCAAGCCCACTGCCCCCTCCTATGCAGACAATTCCTCCACCAGAAGTGACAAGCATACCACAGGACACCACTAAAAGAGAAACCACCTCCACTGGCACTACTGCCAGTCTGAATGGGCATGGTGAGGACTTTGTCTCATTTTTTTCTTTCTTCTCTTGCTGTACTATTAAAATATAATTGTATTAATTGGCATACTTAAAGGACAATGAAAGGTTAATATAAATTAAAAGTAAGTCTAAAGGCATTCTTTTTAAGTACTTACTGCATATCTAAATTCCCAGATCCCTGCTTGCTTCCCTGAGATATGGTGCTGGCAGCCTACAGCAGTGTGAAGACTACAGTGACATCACTGAAATGTCTCTTTTTTTACTAAACAATAGGAGGACTATTGGGCAGTATGCTTTTTAAATTTTGTCTTGCATTCTCCTTTAAAGGTAGGCTACTGTCAGAGGAGTTCAAAAGATTCAAAGGAATGATTTCAGAAGGTGCAAATAATTATCTATCCCACAGTATAGTACTTACTGTAGCATTTACAAGGGAACATTTGCTTATATGGAAGATTGTGGGCATTTTTAAAATGTTTAGTAATGGTTCTCATCTGTAAACTGAGATCATGGGACATATGAAATGATATATGTACATGCCTATCATTAGATATACTGTTATGGCATGTTGAAAGCATGCTTTTTATTTAAAAGATACATTAATATTTTTCCCCTTTGCCTCACTCATTGTCTGTACTCAATCCATGACTATCAGATCTCTTCAGGAGACAAGTCTGATGGTTAAAGTGTTATCTGGATGCTAGGGAGGGTGGGTTCATGATTGAAAGGAGGCTGAGGAGAGAGTCAGTTTTAGGTAAGTATGCAGGAAGTACTACAGTGATTTGTGAGGCACGCTGGCAGCAGCATCTTCTTTAACACAAGAATTTACTGTAATGATCACCATAACCATTTACAGCTCATTATTTTCAATGTCTTGTTTCTTCCTTTGCTCTTTTACTTTATGTTGTATTTTAAACTTAACATCCTCTCTTTCTTTCTTGATACACTAGTGCTTGAGGCAGGCATTGACATCAGAATGAACCAACCAATTGCCAAGGATGATAGTGGTGACACATCTATTCTCATTGGATGCCTAGTGGTCATTATCCTACTTCTGTTAGTGGTTATCATTCTCATTCTGTGGAGACAAAGATGGAAAAGATTACTGGGGAAGGTAAACAATGATGAAAAAGGCGGAAAAAACATAGGAAGGTAAAAGGGGTGGTTCACATTTATGCCATAGAATGTCCTATTCCTAGCAAACTTTGCAATTAGTCTTCATTATTTATTTTTTATACTTTTTAAATAATTTGCCTTCGGGGTCACCCAAGCTGCTAAAAACTATTGCTTTGTGAGGCTACAATTTTATTGTTATTGCTACTTTTTTTTAATTATATTTCCTAGATGCTGAAATTCCAAACTGGGCAGCTGCTGACCAAACAGATAAATAACTGAAATACCACAAATAATAAAAAATGAAAGCCCATTGCAAACTGCCTCAGAATATCATTATCTATATCATACTAAAATTGAATTTAAAGGGGAACTACCCCTTTAATGGATTACTGTAGCAGGCTGTGCTAACGCCAAATAATTTATCATGCTGTGTAAAAGGTGGAGTAAAATATTGCTGGGATGGTGATCATAGCAGCCAATCAGATGTTTTGTTTTGGTTTTCTAACTGCTGAAATCTAATTGCTGACTGGTTGCCAAAGACAACATCACTGGTAATGCTTCCCTCCACTTTTTACACTGCATGATAAATATACCCCTTAGAGTGCTGATCAACTTTGTTTGGAAGGGATAGTATGAAGAGAGAGGAAATATTTGAGCATTCAGCATAAACCTTTATCTCTTTTCCACTCTCTGTCAAAAAGGCTCAGCGGCGCCCCTCTGACAGTGATCTTACTGCTCACTTGTCCCTGCCCACTGATACAGTGGTTATAAACAACACCCACAATGCACCTGGGCCACCACGCCATGCCAACCGATACGAGCGTATCATAACTTCAGAAGGGGAGTACCAGGAACCAAGCCACAATCCTAGAGCAAAGATAACCACACTTTCCCTCTCCTCTGAAGGCGCAGGTAAGCAAAGTGAGGAAATGGTGTTAAATCTATTATCACTTTTTTCCCAAGAGTAAGAGGGTAAGCGCATGCTTAGGAAGGTGTACTTTCTGCATGTACAAAGTTCTGTATAACATTTTGTATATACATGAAGACATATTGTTTGTGTGCATGTTCATAAATGTGACCTATATCTTGGTCTTTAACATGCATGTGTATATCATTATTATTGTTATCATCATTTATGTAAGAGTTACTATGTAGTGTAATACATAATTGTAACTAATTCAAGCTAAATAACATGTACCCTTATACTGGCATCTGTTATCTAATTTGTATCTAATGTATTAGTTTAACTGGCTAGTGTAGGTCAGTATTGAATAGGTCTAGATGTTAGTAAACTACACATCTCAGGCATTTCTAAGAGTTGCAATTGCTGCAGAGCTGCTAGCTGGCTGTTACTTTGATATGTATGGTTCACTTTATAAAACAAAAGTTAAAAACTGATGAACATTTGTACAATCTGGTAAAAATGCAGATGAATGTATGAGTCAGGTCATTGTTTAAATGTATGAAAATGTGTATTACCTATTCAGGCTATATGCAGAGGGGTATGCTGGTGTGTATTTGTGTGCATGACTACAAGTATGTACATTTAAATAAGTGTACCCTGCCAGTGCATGTAAATAGAGGTGTACACTGTCTACTCTGCATGTGTTTCTCCAGCTCTGCTGTTAAACAACCCAGCCTATGAGCTCCTACTCACCACCTACAGCAGGCCAATCACAGAGCACGGTGGCCTCCAGGCTAAGCCAATCAACAGCCAGGGTAAGGGGTGGCCATAACAGAGCCGATAACGAAAAACATATTGGCCGCCTCTTGGCCATGTCTTTCTCCATTCTATTTCACTTTCTCTCTTTGTGGTGTCTTTAGAACTGAGAAAATGCTGGCCTGTCACCTCTGTGTTCTGTACTGTCAAATGTCATGTGCTTATTACAGTGTAGACTATGTGCATGTAATTATAGAAATTTCTAACTTGCAAAAGATTTCTCACTTTGTCTTTTTGTTTGCTTGTTCCCCTTCCTTTTATCCTACCCCCTTTTTATTGCCTCTTCACAGAAGGGGGATATAGGGAACTGGAAACTCCAAAATTACCAGCATGTTGCCCCCCAAGTGTCCCACACTATGCTGAAGCTGATATTGTTACCCTGCAAGGAGTAACAGGGGGTAATACCTATGCAGTACCAGCACTAACTGCCGACTCCCTCGCTTCCAAAGACTTGCCTCTTTGTAAATTCCCCCGTGGACATCTCCTTTTTAAGGAGAAGCTGGGTGAGGGGCAGTTTGGAGAGGTAAGTGCTGCTTTTGTTTACTTCAAAAATGATCTTTACATCTTAACATAATGGACACGAGGGCACCCACTCCGTTTAGAAGAAGGGAGGTTCCATTTAAATATTCGGAAAGGATTTTTTACAGTGAGAGCTGTGAAGTTGTGGAATTCCCTCCCCGAATCAGTCGTACTGGCTGATACATTATATAGCTTTAAGAAGGGGCTGGATGGATTCTTAGCAAGTGAGGGAATACACGGTTATGGGAGATAGCTCTTAGTACAAGTTGATACAGGGACTGGTCCGATTGCCATCTTGGAGTCAGGAAGGAATTTTTTCCCCTCTGAGGCAAATTAGAGAGGCTTCAGATGGGGTTTTTTGCCTTCCTCTGGATCAACTTGTAGTTAGGCAGGTTAGGTATAGGCATTATGGTTGAACTTGATGGACGTATGTCTTTTTTCAACCCAACTTACTATGTTACTATGTTACTATAATGCTTAACCATACTCCCACTCCGATCTTCATCATGTACAGTCCTACCAATTTCTTTGTTCATTAGCCCTGCAAAATCATACATTCTTTTGCTGTGCCTCTTTTTTCTGCTTCTCTTACAGGACCCTTCAGCTTTTGCTGGTTTTATGTACATAATGTATCATTTTTTCAGGTACACCTGTGTGAAGTAGTGAATCCTCATGAGCTCCCCACTTTACAGTTTCCATTTAACATGCGCAAGGGAAGAAGCCTGCTTGTGGCTGTTAAATTGTTGAGAGCCGATGCCAATAAGAATGCAAGGTAAATTGATTATTATTTACTGAACTGATTGTGGGTTATTATTTAGTCTTTAAATGCTCAGTCTGAACCATTTTTACCCCTTATTTTAGTAGCCAAAGTCATATTTTAAATAAGAGCATCTCATGGTGCTCCATAATTATGGCTTTCTGGTATGACAATACACCATTTTATTACTATTCATTGAATGTCAATAAAGGGCACTTCTCATTATCTGCCTATAGGTATTACTTCCCATCAGAAACACTGTTCATAAAAAGTATACATATGGTTGAAATGCAGTCAGCACTATGTATCAGCATGGTACTTTTTTTTGCATTCCTGCCTACAGAAGCGATTTCCTGAAGGAACTGAAGATCTTGTCCCGTCTGAGTGATCCTCACATTATCCGTCTGCTGGGTGCTTGTCTGGATGAAGATCCGCTCTGCATGATCACAGAGTATATGGAAAATGGAGATCTCAATCAGTTTCTGAGTTCCCATCACCTGGATGAAGGAGAGGAAAGTGGAGCACAATGTCTGCCTGCTATCAGGTGTGGGAACCACTCTGAAATGACTCACTGTCTATAGTTATCTATTTGTCCTACACTCATTCTGTTTATTGTTATTATTTTTGTCTCCCCTGCAGTTACCCCAGCCTATTGCACGTGGCTGTGCAGATTTGTTCTGGAATGAAATACCTTTCGTCCCTTAACTTTGTACACCGGGACCTGGCCTCAAGAAATTGCTTGGTGGGGGAAAACTTCACCATAAAGATTGCAGATTTTGGGATGAGCCGCAACTTGTATGCTGGAGACTACTACCGAATACAGGGCAGGGCAGTACTGCCAATTAGATGGATGGCCTGGGAGTGCATACTTATGGTGAGCATAGTTATGTTAGAATTCATTTGTCCATATAATAAACTTGAACATACAGTGTTGCATACTTAATTTGGTTTGAAAAGCGATAATATTTCATTAAATTCAAACCTTCCAAATAACCCCCAGTGCATATATATGTACACACATACCTATGCAGACCTTTATGTGCACTGAAATATATAAAGTATATATACACATGTCTATATTAAACTAAAATAACTGTGTAGGGTTTACTGTAGCCTGTGATATTATACTTGTCCAAGAAGTCATCTAAGCCCCTCCTAAACACATTGATAGTCTCTGCCTTCATAATGTCACCCAGCAAAGCATTCCAAAACCTCACTGCCCTTAGAATGAAAAAACGTTTTGCTGCTTCAAATGAAAGTTCTGTTCCTCAAGCTTAAAGTTGGTAATGCCCTCTAATGTACTTGTAATGTAAAAAGTAAACATGTCCCCTTGCAAGCACCTTTTCTCCAGAGAAAACAAGCCCAAGATTAATAATTTTTTATTTCATAATTTCTCCTAAGCAGCACACTGGCAATGACAAATATTGTCTGGGGGAAAGTGTCCTAAATGCTGTTTAGAAGCCAGAAATGTCCTTCACTGATGATGTCAAAAAAACACGCAGCCATATAGACTTCAAAAGTTGCTATTCTGTGCTCTAAATGACTAAATAAAGGCATTTTTATCTGTTTATTGGAGTGCTGTCATGTGGACTTCTATGTAAAATGAACTAATCTTTTCATTTGCCTTTTAAATATTGTGAGTTAACTTTTTAATTAGCCATGTAGAAAAAAAAAAGAAAAAAAGAGACTTGGGTTGGCAACTCATTGTGAGCCTTCTGAATATCAGCCCTGACTATAAGTCACTGACACCTGAGAATAAAATCTGATTTATACGACTGTGTGTAGATTTGCTCTGGCAGGTTGCAGGCAACACAGTCTGCCACATGTGCGTTCTAATTCATAAAATAGGCAACAGCAGTTATGATGGCCGTTCCAGTACTTTGCAGCCTTCTCTTGACTCATTATGGCATTCACGCCAACCTCCACCCCTTCTCCCTCCTTTTGAGCATTCTCTTTATCCCATGTCTAATCACTGTATGTGTATTCGTGTATGCAACACTATTAAGAACTGATCCAAAATATAATTTTCATACAGGGAAAATTCACCACAGCCAGTGATGTGTGGGCTTTTGGCGTGACGTTGTGGGAAATTTTAATGCTGTGCAAGGAGCAACCATATGGTGAACTAAGTGATGAGGATGTGATTGAGAATGCAGGGGAAATCTTCCGTGACAGCAAGAAGCAGGTGAGTGAAGGGGTGAGAGATTAGGCAAGGCTGGATCTGTGCTGACAGCTGTATGAGCAGGATCCATACAGATAGAGCAGAATGATGTAGTGTATGGGCCAGAGGCAGGATTAGTAACAGCTGTGTGTGAACTGGGTTTTACAGGAATAGCAGGGAGGCCACAGAACAGAATGCAGGCATGGGCATCCACAGAAAATTTTCCCGGGGGGAAATAAATCATTAAAGAAAAGATTTGTGTCAGTGGAATATTGTTTTCCTGAACTTAAACTGTATACATTATTAATTAGGTGTTACTGTAATGCCAGCTCAGATGTTTCGGAAATTTATTGGCAAATATCCCACCATTGGACCATTCTGTTCCCGGGTCCTTGGAAACTCATTTAATGTCCCTGTGCTTCTGGCATCTGCACTGTGTGGTGTAAAAATATTCACTTACAGTAGAAGTATAAAATAGCAGCTGGGTGGACCACTACACTTATATAGCACAAAGAAAAGTGCAGGGGTGTACATAAAAATAAAAACCAAAAAATATAACTATTTCCATATAGAAAACTGTTGTACCATGTCTCTATAGTGTCAAGCAACAAAAGTTAAATTAGCAGTAAATGATCAGCATTGTCTATTTTGTAGCCGTGACAAGTAGCTGCTTCTAGTAGCTCTGTGGGTCTTCACCCTAAAGCTAAGGACCCACTGGGCGAGATAGTTGGCAATAGAAGTAGCCGGTGGAATGGCTGACACATCGATTCGGCTTTCCCGCAGGCAACTTTGTGCAATTTCGGAAAGCCGAAGCCATGCATCGGCCTTTCCACTGGTGACTTCTATTGCCAACTATCTTGCCCAGTGGGTCCTTAGCTTTAGGGTGAAGACCCACAGAGCTACTAGAAGCAGCTACTTGTCACGGCTACAAAAAAAACAATGCTGTTGTTGCCGGTGGAAAGGCATTTCGAATCGGCTAGCAAGGAAAGTTCAACCTTTATACACTTGCTATTGAGCAAGTATAAATTGCAATGATTCCACTGTACACTACTCCTGAACATGTGCCAACCCATATGGGTTATGAAAACCCATAATCACATGGGTGCAGCTTGCACCTAGTGAAGGGGGCAAAGCTTTCTAGAGGCAGAAAATTTTCACTGGGGCCAAAAACATGACAGTTTGCTCCTTGGCAATTCTTGGGTGCTTCATGGAGGGATGATGGGCCATTGGCAAAGATGGACAAAATGCAAAAGGTTGCAAAGCCATGCCTCTTGGAGTGGCTTAAGAAAGTCAACAGTAAAAAGAGTTTATGAATAAGGTATTCTCTAGGAGGCATGCTTGCTATTAAAGGGGTTGTTCACCTTTTTACAACATTAACAAATCTAACAGTTCACATAAATAGAACAATCTTTGCATGATGTCATGCATAGTACTGGCAGCAGACTTAACTCCTATTGGCTGTGTCTCCTCTCAATCTGACATTGCTTCCTGTGCCTCTGACAGAGTGCTGCAAATCTAATATAACATGACGTTAAATTTGTGATATGCTGTTTGCCTATTCCTTTGCAAGAGATAAATGACCTCAATTTATGTAACTGGTTAGAGTGCACAAGCAACCAATCAATTGGTCCAAAATTAAAAAAAGTAAGGGCAAAGCCTGGATATGATGTTGTAAGCATATAGGAAGTTCTTAGTGTGTCAGGTTCAAAATAGGCCACTCCCATCCCTTCAGAAAACTGATCAGGGAGAGAGGAAAAGGACTGATTTAACAGGTATAAAATAATTTTAACAGTGGCCTTTTTACTTTTTTTTATGGAAAATTGATTTTCTAACATGCAGAGAGCATTGCTGGCTTAATAAGATTTGGACATTGAAGGTGAACAACCCCATAAAGGGTAGGAAAGGAGTGATATAGCTATTATCACATCATATGCTCTCTCTCTAAACCTACAGATATTCCTCTTCCGACCTCCGCCATGTCCTCAGCCTCTGTATGAGCTGATGCTTCAGTGTTGGTCCAGAGACTGCAGGGAGAGGCCCTCCTTCCAGGACATCCATGCCTTGCTTACATCCCATCTCCTCTGCTGTTCCAGTGATGAGCTAAAGGAGTAGTGTCAGCAGAGCAGGCTGAACTGAAGCCACACACCATAACTCTAGGCCTGTATTTCTGTTAGAAAGCCAAATCTTCACCTATAGTTGTAGGTTACACTACACATCAGTTATCATCTCTGTAATAATATAATACCTCTCATTACTTACCAAACACAGAACTGATTTATACTTCTTGCATCTCTCCCACAGTCTTATGCACTGTAATGCTGCCCACACTTATCAACAGCAGTGCACACACGAGAAAACATAGCCTTTCTGTGAATAGCATTTTGCAGTCCTTAACACTGGATATGGCATAATAACCCCACTACTATAGGTTTAGAACGTACATTATTACTTTACCACTGTAAAACATTTATTTTCCCTTTGTCTAACTACCTGTATGATTAAAAACATAGAGATCTGCTGCCATGGGCCAAATTCCCACAGAAAATATTTCTTCCTAACACAACACATTGTTAAGTTTCATCCTGTGTCTATTTTATGGGCTGTCAAGTATTGTACATGAAGAATTCCTCTTGTAATTCCGCACAGAGATAAACTGTGGCAGCACAGGGATGTACCCCTGCAGCTTAGTAAAATAGCGATCCATGGAACTTCAACTTGTCCAGAGCTGCAACTCCCAGCACTCAGCAGTTAGATGTAGATGTTAGAGTATCCTGGAAAGTCCAGGACGGAATTCATTAAAGTGCAGTTAGCCCAGAATTTGGACAATTTTAACTGCAGACTTTTTTTTTTTTTTTACCTATCTTACACCAAAAAGTTTTTTTTATGCCAAAAATGTTGCCATTTAAAAGCCATTTTTATGAATCTGACATTAATAACTTAATCAAACTTACCTGGTTCTGAAAGGTTTGTTTGATTCTTCACTAGTACTCCAAATTCATAAAAGTAGTGCCTGGACACCTCTTTTTTTTTTTTTTTTTAAACTATTTTGTGCTAAATGTAGTCTGAGAGGCAGAGTAATCACACTGTTCTGCTGTAGCCATGGCATTGAGCAGCTTTTGCACTGTTATCATCCCATGTTAATCACAACAACAATAGCACCCACAGTGTCACTACTTGCTGCCATCACAACAGATTTTCTCCCAGCACATGGTGGGTTAAAAATGAAAGCCCCTGCTCATTTTTATTTTATGTTAACCTGAGACCATCAGTTATTGTTAAAATATAGGCACCAGCAGCTCACTGCTTATGCGGTTCATAAGTAGTTGGATGTCCCTGATTTGAAATGAGAGATTGCGGTTATAGAATAAATCACAAATGTTGCTACTTTGCTCCCATACAAGCTTTCTCTGCCCTGAGATTGTTTCTGTTTTGCTATAGAATGGAAGTCTTACTATTATTGAAACAGTGGCAGGCACAGAGGTAAAAGCATATGCTTTCCTATCATTCCCCTCCATGTAAATAATGACAGAACGCCTCTGTATCCTATCCATATTACAGCCACAGCACGTTTTATGTAAGGTTCGTGTTTTTTTTTTTTTTTTTGGATCTACGTCTGCTCTCTTCAATGCACTGGATAATGAGATTTTTTTGTTTTTTATTCAATTTCCGTCAGCCATTGAGATGGCTTTCCCAGCCTGGTATGTGACATTTCCCAGTGTACAAAGCCAGTCGGCAGATTCATTTAAGAACACTCCTTAAACAGAACAGCCACAATGGGAAAGACTAGTAGCACTTTTGCATATGATCATTTTATTTTTAGTACTGGACTCTTGGTTCCATTTTTGAAATCTTTATCAATTTCCTATTGGACACTTCATTGATTTAAGAATGTGCACAACAGATGAGTCTTTGCCCAATGCACACAACTGATTATGATCTCTTGGATTCTGCACCTTCTTGTCAATGGAGCAATGAAAATAATGGTGACATTTCTCAGAAAAAAACTGCCATTATGAACTGCCCATTTAAAGACTTAGGGATGTGACTGTGCAGTACAAACGAAGAACCGAACAGGAAATTTTCAGATTAATCATCAAGAAAGGATGGACCCAAAATCTCTTTGTAGAAAAGTGTACTTGGAGCTTTATGTTTGCATTTTACTTTAAAGGAATTCTACAAATATTCTCTCCATCTAATCCATGAGGAACGGACCATGAATAGTTGAGTGGAGACTAAAGAACATTATTTTGACCATAAAGTCTGACTTTTTGGTTAAAATAGGACAGTAATTGTTACTGCTAAGCCCCGATTTTGAAGGGTCTTTGATATTTCCCTGTCACAACTGCCCTATGCCCTTGTGTGTGTATATATAGTACTGGTAATTTAATTCTATAAATGATGTTGTGCTACAATTTTTATATGATGTTAATATATAGAGATTCGATAAGAGGTTTTACTAATTTGCGAAAATAAAGATTGCTTTTTTTCTAGATTCTTTTAGAACTGGGAATTCTGAGGTTTTATTGCTTAGTGTTTGTATCATATATTCAGGTGCGTTTA
Organism: Xenopus tropicalis; assembly: GCF_000004195.4. NCBI lineage: Eukaryota > Metazoa > Chordata > Amphibia > Anura > Pipidae > Xenopus > Xenopus tropicalis. The sequence continues at coordinate 75,329,050 of NC_030684.2, forward strand.
ATTACATGCAAATTAAAATAGTTTATTAAGTATATTTTATATACTTGTAAAACAGGGTTATGCAGTGGTTAAACTATAGCGGAAGCTGACCCTTCAGGGTTGGGTGACTACTGATTATGTGTGAGGGGGGCAGGGGGCCCACAATTTATTTTTTGCAGTGAAGGCTGGGATGGAAAAGGTATGCCATTGGGGTTATGGGTTTCTATAGGACTATAAGCTGAAGCCCTACAAGGGGGGTCAATTGTGCTGAATCCTCTACAATGGTGATGCAATTTTTTTTAGTAGACAATGGCTTGAGGTTTGGAGGAGAGGTTGAATGACAAGTGATGGGGCAGAGGGATGGAAGCAGTGAGCTATACTGTGGAAAATAGGTTAGTAAGGGACCTGGGCATAGGAGAGCAAAAAAAGAGGAGAAGTGTGTTAACACAACATACTAAGAACAATTCAAACAGGAGCCAATGAATCTGTCTGTATTATGCTGGAGTGTGTGAGGAAACAAGAACCTGGAACAACATTCATACAACGCCTATATGCTCAACTGCAGCAATATGCTTAGGGGTGCAATAAGCTCCAGTCCTGTACACCCCTTAACAGTGATATGCCCCATAGTTCCAGACCAAACCCTGGACCTTTGTGGTTGATTGTATTGTACATTCACCCTGAAGAGCTGGTGTTAAAACGGGTGGGGCATGGGCCCTTATTTTGAAAAAATTATATACAAAGTTGAAAATGTTGTAAATTATTATTAAGTAGGGGCTGTTTCCCAAATTTCTCTACAGAGACCAAGAGATGAGGGAAACTTGGAAGTGAGTAGCTTGCTTATTTTGCTTCAGAAGTGTTGCACAGTAGTGATGTGCAGGCTGGCCTGAAAACTTCAGGTCAGGTGGGTTAAGGCCAGCATCCACGCAACTTTCATGGGCTGTGGGCAGGTTCACTCTGAACTTTACCATGCGCCCACTCTGCCAATGACCCTGCTATGCTTTGCTGCCATCTCCAGAGCTTGGTATTTACATATTTGTCTACATGCCCCACCCCTTTTGTGACATCAGAAGGGGGCAGACACAGGTCTATAAATTCAGAGGCTCCGCAGGTTAGGGTCAGTGTAGGTAGGATGCAGGCAGGTTAAGCTTGATTGCAGGTCAGCTTTTTGTCAAAACCACACAACTATTGCGGAGGTCAGTAGGTACCTCGGATCTGTAATGTTTTTGAAAACTGTCTTGCTAATTATAAAATATCTTTTGTACTGAAACCTGCTAAATTCCACTTTCTGACATAGCATCCTTTACACTTCAAGCCCCACTCATCTTAAAAATATGACCTTGTGGACGAGAAAACTTAAATAGTCATTTTAGTGTTGGTACATAGACCAAGTCAAATGCCTGTTTGCTATTGGGAAAGGGTTCCCTATTGTGGTTTACCATATTTTAAAATATCATATGGCTTGGTTAAACTAACGTATAGAAAAGCAGAAGCAGCACACAGAAAAGCTTAAGCATGGGGATAAATGCCTAGTGCCTTTTATTCCATGCCTCAAACAAACTTCACACTTCCTTTTTAAAGGGACAGGCTCCTGAAATGTAGTGGGCAGTTTGTTTAACACCCCATGCTTCCACTATCCTGTTTGCTGCTCCTGCTTTCCTTTATGAATTTAGTGTGTGGGTGCTGATCTCCCCAGAACTGAGCACCAGAGTGAACTCCTTGGAGAGAGTTTGGGATTGCCTCGGATTACCATATGGTTGTAAATGGAATACATGTTTAGTCCCCTGAGAGATGTTATTAGGAAATAAACTGAAGATAATTATAATGAAGATCTGCCACGTCCAAATTAAGATTTGTATTGCCATCTGTCAGCCCGAACTAAGGGGAAGGAAGAGTAGGCAGGTGCCTAGAGAGCATGTTGTTAATGTTTACCAAACTATACAAGGACCCACTCCCGACTAATATATAAAGCCTCTTCAATATACGATGTGCTGTGCAGCTGCAGTACACAACATTGTTAGCCCTGCTTCCTGGTCACCTCCATCAGTGTTCCTACACTGAAATTACTAAGCAATCTTTGCCCTTGGATGTGCGGCTGATGAGTACCTGCTGCTCAACCAGTGACTGAAGAGAACTCACTGCTTAGTTGTTACAATGTAAGAACACTGATCTAGGTGGTGAAGAGTTGAAAAAGTTTATCTTTAAAAGGGAACAGGAAAGATAAGGAGATATTTTACTAAGTAGCATGAGGAAGGAGAAGAGACTGGCACATGGGGGGAGAAGTGAGAAGAAGCAGAACATGGAACGTGAAAGGACAGCGAGAGGGCACAATGTCACAATGTCACAATGAGAGTGGCAGAAAGAAAAGAATGGCAGATAGAGAAAGGGTAATAGAAGTGATATTCATATTAAAAGGGGTAATGAAAGAATGGCATGAGGTAAAGCTTTCGAAGAATTTTGAGAATTGCATGCTAACTTAAAGAGGAAGGAAGCATACTGATAAATATGAAAATAGTACACTGGAAATGAAGGCAAAAAGGGACAGCCTAAGGATTATAAAGAAAGAGAGCAATAGACAATGAAAAGCTGAGAGGAAAAAAAAGTGCAAACATAGAAAAGAAAAATATAACTAAAGATAAAAAGGGCAGTAAAAAAAGAGAAGAAAACGAGGATAAGCTATAAGAAATTAAAAGGTTAATCCAATTTAAAAAAAAAAAAAAAAAAAGGTTTCATACATGAATACCAGTAGGAGTGGGGCTACTGGGCAGGTCTGGACTTTTAAGCCAAAATAGGCCCTGCCATTTGGAATACCAAGAGGCCCAAACATCCTCCTACCAATCCACTAAATTGCCAACCCAGGCCGGCTCAGCTACTGGGGGGTGCTCTGTTCCTTGTTTGCCTAGGGCACCAAAACAACTAGGCCCAGTACTGTACGTAACAATGCAATAGTGCCTTATGCCATATCACAAGGTTCCCAGAAATTTCACAAAACATAATTTTGGGCAAAATCCAGCATTTTCCAAATTGAAAAACAGGATCAGTAAATCACTGGATCAGTAAATAGATTTGCATTTATTGTGTGTTCAGCAAAATAGACATCTGATGCAAATTAGAAGTGCAGGCTGGTACTAACATGCCTGAGACATAAGTTTGGGTAGGAAAAGCTGAAAGAGACAGCCTCAGCTGCCCCATTCATTAAAATGGAATGTCAGCCAGTTTTGTTGCAAAGTATTTAGAAAATGGAACTTCTTAAGTAAATCATCAACAAATGTCTTACTTGGAATACTGAGCATTGCTTACATTTAGTTAAAGCAAATATAATACTTCATACAGATGCTAACTGGTCCCTAAATTTGTACCCACAGCATTTCCAGTTCATGCCTCATAAAAAGGTGTAAATGAACAGTAAATGTAAAATACAAAATCTATAAGATGCCCAACAGTAACATGAGATTGTCAGAAAAGAATATATTAGAAAGCTCTGATAACAAATGAGAGTCAAGTACCATAACAGGCACTGCATACACTTCTTATAGTAAAGCAAGCGCTTTGCCATTTCATATCAGCTTCCTACCCTTGGCTAAGAACTTGCTTCTGCTTTACTAAAACAACTGTGCGCAGTTGATGCTGTAATAGCAACACCTAGCTTAATATCCAGGGAACAACAGCAACCAGAAAATTTCCATCAAGGAGTGTGTGTTGGGTATACCATATAACTAGCAATTCACAAGGCCAGTTTTCCAATTCACTTTAACCTCCCGCCATTACATATCAGACTAAATGGGCCTCTATAAGCAAATACATTGCAATATACTAAATAGCAAGGTGGTAAGCCTTGTGCTTTTTATTTTGTGTTTATCTGCCCTTTAAAGAAACTGAATGGGCAGTGGCAATGTAGTGAATAGTCTGGTCTGTTGTCAGAGTGAAGAGTTAGTAGACATAGCAGAGGCACTGCAATAAACATTCTTTGTTCTTACACTGCAAGACAATCAACTGAATCCCACACATCAAATTCCAATATTGGAGTGATAACCAAGAGAGTCTGGTCAAGCAAAATCATCAAAGAGCACATATAAGCGGGTTTCTGAATGACCCTGTCCTCCAATTTAACTCATTCAATGCTAAAATTCACAGAGAATTTACAAAAAATACTTTCATGGCAAATGTGTCATTCATATAGAATACTAACTATCTGTTTCCTTTCAGCCTTTTATAACCAGTTTCCACCAAGGACTTACGCACAACTGATTCCGATCTGAGGAAGTTGATGAATGAGACTCTTTAATTTTGTTTTAAAAAACAGGCTTGTGCTGCAAGTTTGCTGTGTCCATCTATGTCTGATTCTTTAGATTTTCAAAGAAGTAAATGGATCTATTTTTCATCAACTTGGCAGAACTAACTTACTCAGACCTGAATCAGTCTGTGTGTGAAAGAGGCCTGAATGAAGTAAGGAAATATTCTATTATAAAAAAATATCACTCTATTTTTGAAGCCATTCTCCAATATAAATTCACAGTGAAACCAAGCTGATAACTAGGCTACTGAGATGAGGCAGAAGTTAGGTTTGGAGGGCAAACAAACTTCATATTAAGTCACATTGTAAAAGCTACCACCATCCTCACCCAGATTCTGGACCCACAGCAGAATATTCTGCACCAAATCTTTCAGCAAAATAACCTGTTTTGCACTATTATACTGAAATTGCACACCTGGGCCCCTTACACAATTGAGCCTCCCAGCATTTGCTGGGTCTGCTACTACTATATTCTTAAATATGACTGACTTTACTCTTCACAAGCCCAAATTTAACACTCATCTTCGCCAAGCAACTCGAAAGGGTTAATGTCAGTGACTTTGTTTTTGTTGCCCCTTTTATGCTGAGACTGTGTGGGGTCCTCTTCTTCATCTTCCTCTTCATCAGCATCACGATCTTGTTCTTCTTCTTCTTCACCTGAGCTGGAGATCTCCTCCTCTTCCTCTTCTCGACCAGATGAAGGGTCATTATTGGCCTGACCTTGGGCTTGGGAATGGACAGCCATTTCCTTGGTTTCGGGATGCTGTTGCCAGGCCTCTGAAACAATATGTAGAGATCATTATGGAATAGTACTCAGTGCCTCAATCAGTTGACTGAACACTGCTAATTTAGAAGAGAAAAGAAAAGTTCTATGCAAGTCAATGATTACTTCAGTATAGGAGCTTAAAGTAAATCCCATCATGTCTGAGAGCACCATGCTGCTAAACACAAGGAAAGGGAAGCACAAGAATAGAAAAGGCAAAAACTGGAGCAACAGTACTGCAGGACAGAAATAGGAACAAGTTTATAAACTTGCTGCATGACAATTTTATGTCACAGGTTGTTGAGGATCCAACCAGAAACCATGCTGTACTGCATCTAGTGACCTCTAATGACCCAGAATGCATAGCAAATGTGCAAGTGGTTGAACTCCTAGGTAATAGTGACCATAATGTCATTTCATTTGATGTTTGGTGCAAAAAACAAATAGAAACGGGGGAAAAAAAAAAAACAATTTCAAAAAAGCACATTTTAACTTAAGGGCTGTCCTTCAGAACATTATATTATTATATAATGGTTGTCATTCTAAATGATATAAAATATTTACTGTTCTCAATTTATTCCCCTAAGAAGTTAATGCAGAAGTACTGAAAAAAATCACCCTATGGGGCCTAATTCAAAAGCAAAGAAGTTATGGAAAAAAGGAAAGCATTTTAAAACTACAAGTCAGAGGGGATAGAAGATGCATTTAACGAATATGAACACTACAAAAAAAGTTGAAAGCAGTAATCTGAAAGGTAAAGATAGAAGAGGAGGAGCACATTGAGGCAAAGGCTAAGACTAAACACCAAAAGTTTTTTGTCATTTTAAATGATATAAAATATTTACTGTTCTCAATTTATTCCCCTAATAAGTAAATGTAGAAGTATTAAAAAAAAATCATCCTATGGGGCCTAATTCAAAAGCAAAGAAGTTATGGAAAAAAAGGAAAGCAGGGATAGAAGATGCATTTAACAAATATAACCACTACAAAAAAAAGTTGTAAAGCACATTGAGGCAAAGGCTAAAACTAAACACCAAAAGTTTTGAAAGCATATTAATAGTAGAAAGGTGTGAGTTGAGAGTGTTTAGGCTGCTTTAAATTATGGTAAAAATATGGTTGTAATGGGTACTAAATCAGTTCTTTTCTTCAGTGTATACAATAAAGGTGCCAGAGCTCCAAGATTCACCCTGCACTGTTGGCTCACTTCAGTCTAGTCAGTGGTTGATGCAAGATATTAAATGTAATGTGAACAAGGCACCAGGGCCAGATGGAATACACCCTCGGGTACCTCAAGAGCTTAGTTCGGTTTTAGCCAGGCCTTTACATCAGATTTTCTCAGACTCACTTTTATCTGGTATGGTACCAATGGATTAGAGGAAAGCGGATGTAATTATTATATTTAAAAAGGGATTACAATCTTAGTCTGGCAGTTATTGGCCAGCAAATTTGCAATCCGTGGTGGGCTGGTTATTTGAAGGATTGTTAGGGATCACATTCAAAATTATGTTCTGGAGAATGGCATTATGAGCAGTAATCAGCATGGCTTTATGAAGGTTAGGGCTTTTCAGACAAATATGATAGCTTTCTATGAAGAGGTTAGTAAAAAGCTGGGCAGTGGGGGGTGCAGTAGATATGGTTTATTTTATCAAAGCGTTTGATTCAGTGTCCCACAAATTAATGCTTTTTAAATGAAGGTCTGTTGAAGTTGTTTGCACATGGATAGAAAACTGGCTACAGGATTGGGTACAGAGGGTGGTTGTAAATGGTACATTCTCTACTTGGAGTAAGGTTCTTAGTTGGGTCTTATATGTGGCCCACTTTTATTTAACCTGTTCATTTATGACTTTGGGGAGGGTATTAAGTAATATTTCAGCGTTTGCAGATTAACTCCATCCAGGATGCGACATCTTCATTTTTACAGAGCGCTGATAAAGCCCCATCTAAAATTGATATATATCAAAATATATATATATCAAAATTACTTTATGACTGGCACGCCATATGTAAAAAATCACAACTTTATTGTGAACACATTGCACAAAATTAGTCCTCAACAGGACCTTTTTAAAAGGAAAGTTTTTTTTTTTTTTTTTTGAGAGCTCTGAAGTTGTGGAATTCTTTCCCTGAATTAGTCGTACTGGTTGATATAGATAGCTTCAATAAGGGGTTAGATGGCTTTTTAGCAATACAGGATTATTGAAAATAGCTCATTGCACAAGTTGAACCAGGGACTTGTCCGACTGCCATCTTCATGTCAGGAATTAATTTTTCTCCTTTGGTGACAAATTAGAGAGGCTTTAAATGGGTTGGCCTTCCTCTGGATCAACTAGCAGTTAGGCAGGTTTCATTTAGACATAAAAGGTTGAACTTGATGGACGTGTGCCATTTTTTAACCTAATGTACTATGTTACAAGCAAGAAGGATAGTGGTGGAGGTGGGGTTTAAAAGCATAAAGAAAAAAATTAGAAACTGTAAGCAGTATAGACTTTACCCTTTTGCACAGAGTATCCCGGTGGCCTCATGCACAAGCAGAGACGCCCATCGACAGCAAGACGCAGCAGACTGTTAGCAGCCCGGTATGTGTCACTGCGTGAGGCCTTCGCTGTTTTGTAGCCACGTTTATCTGCCCAGGCTTAAAAAAGAAAAAATGATGAGTGTAAAAAAAAGTCCCAAGCGTGACATTGCCATTTTTATTCACTGAGTAAAGAGCCACACCTTCACAGATGCTCCATGCTGTCCAGCCTCCCTCTACCCCACTTGGCTGGGGTAATTTAAGTAGTTGAGGAACAGGTATACGACAGGAGAGGTAACCAACAGAGGTATATGGTTCCTGAATCTGAGCAATTGGGTATATACCTGCAAGGATCTAGAAAAAAATGAATTAAAGTGTGGGGGAGTCAGTATGAGGAAATGTATTGTAAACATAAATGCAAAAAATTGTAAGAGCTTATCTCTTAATGAATGTAAAAAAAACAAAAAAAAGAACAAAAGGTGCTGCTACTACTGAGTTAAAAATAAAAAGAACAAATGTGGTTGTTTTTCTCAAGCTAGTTTTACCTTCTGTGCTGCATTAGTGCAGCCCTTATCCTCCAACCCCCAGAACAGGCACATTTTTATAGTGAACTGCTGTGAGGGGGGGCAAGTTGCAAATTAATGAACATACAAACCAGCACCCTCCCCCCTGTGAGTTCAATGAATAGGGCTTGTACTGAACATACTTTTTGCATATTGTTTAATCATACGCACAAAGTTTCCTCCTGTAGGTAACTTCGTGCGACAGAAACCGAAGCGACGCAAAGGGCTTTCCACTGGCGACTTATATTGTTGCTTGTGGAAACCCTTTTCGGAGCGGGTACTTGCACACGATAGCAGCAATCTATCAAAGGTGAGTAAGTTGCTCCGTGGGTGCTTGCCCTAAAAGTATGTTCAGAACAAGCCCTATTCACTGGACATACGTTCAATAAGACGGTAACAGTCACTGGATTAATACTGTATTACGAGCATTAGTAACTGCAGCTTTAGTTTTTAAGAGAGCATATATGGAATTCTGTTGATCCATTGCACAGAGCACCAGGCAGAATTATTTAAAACATAGGTAGTCCTTTATTGTTCCTATTAAAAACATCAAAGGCATGGAGGTTTCACAGGTATTCCCTGGTAACCTTGATTGGTAGGCTTTATGCGTTTTGTTGCAGTCTGCCACTTTCTCAAAAGCTTGAAATGCATCAAGCCTATGTTTACCAGAGAATGCCTGTGAAACTTCCATGCCTTTGATGTCTTTAATATGCCTGCCTGATGATGCCTTCCCAGGGCCGAATCACATGTTACAGTAAGCTAACAGGCAGAAACAGGTGAGTGCTTTTGGTTTTGTCATACATAAAACATTCATGCACGCCCAGGCTCTACTTGCTCTTTCATATAACCCTTTACCGTTATAATTCTTGCTCTGAGCGTCACCATTTTTGTCTAATATGATCCATTTCCAAAAGTGTTGTGTTTGTTTAAGGAAAGCTTCTAGCATACTGCACATACCTGCTGTTGCCGGTCAATCAGTGATGGAAAGATTAGTCCAGGACAGTCACAAAGCCGCACTGTAGGTGTAAGGTAATATGTCTGGAAGTATTTGGTGTGTCCTGGAGTCCTCGAGACACTTACAATCTTCTTGCCAACCAGCCCATTAATTAATGATGACTTGCCCACATTTGGGAATCCTGTAAATTTAAGCCGAGATTAGGAGACAAGATTCTTTGCCCAAAGGTATCGAAAATGTAGCAGAGAACTTTATAGAAGTTAAAGGATCAGTCGTGGGGAATTATAATTCAAAATAGCAATAGTACTGGCCATGCTAGACAGACTGTCCCATCTTCATCCCATTCAATGACACTCTCACCTACACAGCCGATGCTTAGTACCCCATCTTTATACAGCTCACTGCTAGGAGCCCCCAGTTCAGCATCAGTGATTTGATGGGAGACAACAGCATTCAGCTCATCTGTCTCTTCATCCTGTGTCCCCTCCTCACTGGCAGGGTTACACAGTGCTGCAGAATCTCTCTCTATCTTCTCTCTCCAGCTTGTCAGGTCAACTGATGAAACCATAAATGTACAGCAAACAGAAACAAAAAAAAATATTTAGTTTAGTTATATTTGTAGATACTGTTGATTGTTTCATGTGGTTAAATGGTTGGTAAAAGTACATAAGTACATTTCCTAAACGTGTTACTGGATTCATACATTTTTTCAATCTCAGCACAGAGTGCCTTGCATGACCATCTCAAGTCTTTTGTTTAACCACGCAAAAAATCCTACAGTGACCGATACCCTGTCTTTAAAGGGCTTCTCATCAAATCAGGTTGTGTGTAGGTAAATGCAATGATATACTCTTTAATTCTCCTGTTGGCAAGGGTACAAAACAAACAAACCTTTGAATAATGTGACTGACCACACAGATATGCCAGAAGTGGACCATATTAATGGGTCCAAAAAAATGGCTAGTACGACACCAGATATCAGTTAGTTAGAACATGGTTTTGTAATAATAATAATAATAACAATAATAATAAGGCACTCAAAGCAAGGCAATAACCTACTCCTTTAGTAAACAAGAAAATCCAAGTGTCAAAATATACAGTTTCCTAACATAAGAGTGGAACAACACAGCAGAAAAAAAACTGCACACTGATTAAATTAATGAATGCCTTAGGAGGGTGAATGTTATAGACATGGTGGAATAAGCTACCAACTCAGTGTAGAGTTGCTCATGGGCATCCACAAATAAGAAGGGGGGGGGGGGGCATTGAAAAGGAAATCATTTTAAAAATTAGAATTATTTGATAAAAAATGAGTCCCCATAATTTGCAACCTTCTGGATACCTGTACTGCATAAGGAGAGCTGAAAGTTTTATTTTGTTATTTGATTAAGTACAATTTCAACCATGAAAAATTCCAGCAGGAAAAAAAAAAGAAACTTTTTCCAACAATATTGCTACTCTAACAGTTCTACTAATTGAAGAGGAAAGAGCATGAAAACCAATAAAAAAAAAAAAAAAAAAAAAAAAAAAAGAAGACCTTGTTCCTTTTACCTTTCTCAGCTGTAATAACCTCACAGGCTCGCAGAAGCTGACTGGGTCCCAGGGCTGAGCTCCACACCCTGCGCTTCCTCCTGCGTTTCTTAAAAACTGAACGAAAAAAAACAGACAACATAATAACAGCATAACAAAAGGAAACAAACTACATAGATATATGAAATGATGCAGTGTAACAACCACATTTTAAAACGGTTTGTTAAAGATAGTAAATGCGTGGCTTCTTATCGTGCATACAAACATCCTATAGGTACCTGCAGAGGGGTCCTGTTCCTCCTCAGGATGCCGGGGGTATGAAGTGAAACACACCACATGGACCTTAGGGAACTTGGCCTGAAAATAATGCTTCCAGGCAACTACCAGAGAGGGAGGTGCTAAATCTGTTTTATTAAGAACCAGGATGAGAGATCTTCCTAATTCCTGGGTCACATAGTCGTAAAGGGCAGGAGAAAAATGTAGAACCTGAAACAAGCAACTAGTATCACTAAAAAGCACAGGCTACAGGACACTTATAAATCAACTGTGACTTTCATCTGAACAAATTTGAACATAAAAAAAAGTACAGGTACAGGCTGTATTCCACTTCAACACCTCAAGACAGCCTCCTGCTTTTAGTGCCGATGCAATAAAAGCAACATTTTTTTACAGAGACAGAGAGAAGTATGATATGGATATTCTTAGCATTATATACAGAGGATGTGTTACTAACAATTATCACACACTGAGGAATGGAGGATATGATGTTTACATACAGAGATGTGATACTGACACAATCATTATACAGAGAGGGATAGAGGTTGTAATACAGGTATGGGACCTGTTATCCAGAATGCTCGGGACCTGGTGTTTTCTGGATATTTCCAGTAATATGGATCTCCTTATCTTAAGTCTAATAAAAATTAATCGAAATATTAAATAAACCCAACAGGATTGTTTGCCTCTAATAAGGATTCATTATATCTTAGTTGGGATCAAGTACAAGGTACTAGTAATGTGCGGGTCAAGTTTTTCTTGACCGGCACCCAACTGACCCACCCACTCCCATCCCGAACCCTACCCAACTCAGCTAGCCACATGTATTTATAGACCTGCGCCCGCCCCGCCTGCCGCAGGCACATACCTATAAATTGGAGAGCCGGAACCAGGAAGCCGGCAGTGTAAGGTCACAGGTGGGGAGGGCAAGCAGAGGAGCTCGACCCGAAGCTGCCTGTAACCTGAAAATGTAGTGCGAAGGTTGGCCCACATCACTACAAGGTACTGTTTTATTATTACAGAGAAAAAGGAAATCATTTTAAAAAATTGTACCCGTTTGGTTAAAATGGAGTCTATGGGAGATGGCCTTCCTTCCTGTAATTTGGAGCTTTTTGGATAACAGGTTTACAAATAACGTATCCCATACCAGTACAGCTATTTTAATAATAAATATTAATGCTTGTTGCCACTTTATATAACAAATTATGGGAAAGCACTTGCTGTGACAAAATACTACATATTTTCAGTGTATTAAAATTTCTCTTTGACAAAAGAAAGGGGACCTAAAAGTATAAAGGGAAACGGTGGAGAATTAGCTTGTCTGCTCTAATTTGTTACCAATTGTAAAAAACTAGCAATGAAGAATAGAGCAAAATGCTGGACCTAAACACCATAGATACAGAGTATTAGATGGTTACACAATCCAAAAACTGGAATACAAGTAACCTACAAAGTATCAAGTCCATAAACTGAAAGTATATTCTGTATAGAAACATGGCAAGAAAACTTTCATAGGCAATATGGACACTACCATATTTATACTCATTTACTTGAAGAAATGAGCAACATGCCATCTTTCCAAAAAATGATGACTGAATCCTGGGATTCCCATGAAAACAGTTTGAAACATTGACATCATGCAACACACATTTTAATCACAGAGATTCACAGTGCTGTCCAACTTCTGTGGTACCGAGGGCTGAAATTATTCTGGCCTACATGGTGGAGGGTCAATAATGGAAGACAGTTTTGACCACTTTCCTTTTTTTAAACCACACCCACTTCAAACCACAGATGTTATCACAAGAGCTTTTAAGATGATACCCACATGTAAACCCCACAACCAAAAATTTAATCAGTGATCAGCCTCTTTCAAATCTTTCAATACCTGCCACACTGGTTGTCCAGAGGTTAAAAGTAAGGCTGCAACATCTCCTTAATCACTTAGGGGCGTATTTATTATGCTGCGTAAAACCAATTCGCTGTAACCCACTCGGCCCCCTCCCTCGGGAATTTGCTTTGGCTGTTGGCTTGTGGGTATGCTCAGTTGTTCTAAGCGGAGATTACTAAACACCCCCCCAGTCTAGCAGCCAGTAAAGAGATGGCATTGCTGGTTCCCAGAGAAACTAAGCTCTAGCTGTCTGCTTCAATTTTTTTCTCCCAACCAACTCTCCTGAGCTCAGCTCAAACAAACCAGAACTTTTATCAGAGACAGTTCTGCCTGTGTGAGCCTGTATTCTTGATAAAATGTATGCTGCATAAGGGTCTGTGTGTATACTATTTGCAGATTTAAATGTACCTGAGGAAACATGGCCACCGGGTGAAAGCTGCTATTTGCTTTAGGAACATGTGATGGTGCTGGCAAGTGGAGGGGATATATGCAGTACAAATGATGCCATTTGGGTAGGGGAGACGTGCCCAACTGATATACAATGTAGGCTTTACAAGTCCTTTAATGGTTGGTGCTCACTGCAGGGATATCACCCTTCATTCATTTGTGAAAGAAGCTTATTTTGTTGTATTAAGACATACCCATTAATCCATATGCCTCCTCCTCCCCTGTGTACAGCACAGCAACACCCAGCACATAATTACACACCTTAGGGACCATATAATTACTATTATTTGTATTGCATATATCCCATCCACTTGCCAGCATCAGATAAAAAGCCCCAATAAGATGGGATTTTACTGACAAACACAAGATCCAAAACCCTCCTGCAAGCTGCAGTCATAGTGGTATATTTATCATGCTGTGTAAAAAGTGGAGTGAAGCATTACTGGTGATGTTGCCCAGGTCAACCAATCAGCAATTAGATTTCAACTGAAAATCAAAGCAAAGCATCTGATTGGCTACTATAAACAACATCACAGGTGATGTTTACTCCACTTTTTACACAGCATGATAAATATACCCCTTAGTTCCTTACTTTCTATGAAACCATCACCAGTTCTTTCACATTCTCATGTATGTAGGCAACATTTTACTCTTTACTATATATGCATTTTGCCCATTGAGAATAAAGTACAGGCCCAAGTGACTCTTTGTCACTCTGAGCAACAGCAGTAAATAGCTGCTGTAAGTCTATGGAGCAAGAGTGAGCTACAGGCAAGTCTAATACTTATCAGACATTTTGCCAATAGTAGCAAGAGCTATTAAAAATGTTTATTATGCATGGGTGTAAATAATGAGGGGGTGCTAGAACTGCAGGGAGCACAGAGGGATTAATTTCAGGGAGCAAAAAAGAAAAATTTTACATAAAATGTGTCCGACATTATTATTTTTTTTTTTTAATTAAATTAAGGTATATTTTGCCCATTCTTCTTGCCATATAGCATCTGTGTCCTCCAACTAGATGTATGTTTAACATGAATAAATACTTACAGGATGTCTAATGTCTGTGATTAACAGGATTATATCAGACATCTCTAAAACCCGCCATAGCTGACGCCATGTCTACAAAACAAGAAAAAAAATAAAATATGGGGTTACAGAAAGGAATGTAACAGACAAATACTGAGCATAGAAAGAACAAATTATTATAGCTCAGAAGACAATGGCTTGCTTGGCCCATGGATATTTTCACAATGGCTGGCTATGGGTTTGTGTTATACCTCTAAATTGTGATCAAAGTAACTTAGTTCTCGTGGGTTGTGACTTTCATAGATCTTCTGCAGGTATTCCTTAAAAGCTTTCTCTTCACGGGACTGCACTGCCTCTTTGCTCATCTCATAAGTCCAAGCTGGTCGCTTAGGAAAGTCTAGCACTGATGGGGAAAAAAAAAAAAAAAAGTAGCAAAATGATACTGCATTTTGTTTCCTAAAAGGCATGGCACTGTCCAGCATTTTTAGCCAATCTTTATAAATATCCTGATTAAATGGTTTCCAGCATTTGCAACCATTGCAGGTATAGGTGGGTTGTAGGTCAGACTGGACTAATACACTTTTCCTCTGCTCCCGAAGTTTCCCTGTCTTGGAACCCAAGGTGCATGCAGAAGTAGCGTACAGAGTAGGATGATGGGTACAGCGTGTGTGTGGGCCCTACAAAAGCAACATCTTGTAGGTTAGGGTTGGGTGCAGGTTGTGTTTTTCCTGACCCCACACATCACTTGAAACTGCAGATACAATTCTTGACACAAAATACTAAATGGTAAACTTCACTTTGTGTAGTAGCTAGCTGCTCTGTAATTGGACATTTCACAGAAAGTTTGTGAATCCCATGTGTCCTGGCCAATCAGTGAGCAGTTTTCTTATGCTTTAAGTGAAGTTTGCAACCAAGTAAATTGTTACTGAAATTAAATTTGCTTGGTGGGCGATTCAAATAGCGGTTTGTCAGCTGACAGTTTTCTTCCGCTGCCATTCTCAGACAGGTCTGTTTAAGATTACATGTTGTTCTTTGTGCTGCTAAGTATAAGGCATTACAAGGTTATATTGTGAGTTATAAGGTTTGGCAGCTCATGTTTTTGAATTATTAAAAAAATAAACAATTAAAAAAAAACTAACCTGAGCCTGGTCTGTAGATTTGATCTATGTGAACTTCCAGTTCAGACTCTGGAACTGGCTCAAGGATTTTCTCCAGCGCTATTTTCTTCCTCTGTTCAATTTCCTCTTTGGTCTCCTTTTCAAAATAAAGTCTATATCTGTAAAACATTGGGGTTACATTTGTTACACTGTAGCCACAGAAAAAGTACTAACGCAGTACAAAGGTAATAGAATGTGGGGTGCCACATTAGGGTGCCTTAAGCAACCTGTTTAAGTAGTCCAAAAACATGAAACTAAAGTATTTGAAACCACCCCCCCTCCCATCCATAAACTTGTCTGCCAGTACTTGCCAGAGTACTGCTGCCTGGAAAATCAAACTAAATTGTTTGCAGACAACTATTAATATTATCTCGGTCATGCAATCCCAATACAAATTTATGAAGGGGTGTGGTTATAGGCATTTGGGAACTGACTTGTTGAGTTTAAAAATACGGTATCCCATAAACATTTACCCTAAATAAAGCAGAAATTCCTCAAACTCTTGGGATGTTACCCTTAACCCTAGGCACAACGGCAGTAGACAGAAGACAAATCAGGTTTACATTTAATTAAACTATTATTTATTAAGCTGGATACATCAGGAACTATAGAAGTATTTAATTAAGTAAACTCATTATAAGCCAAGAAGGCCTCACCAAATGAAGGATGGCAGACTGGATGACATCCATCAAATACAAAAACATTACACTGCTACCATCATGATAAATAACTGCTGACCTATTCAAAAATGTAAATTTCTAGACATTAAAGTGAGCACTACTCAAAAAAAACCACCCTAAAAGTGGCCACACACGTGGCGATTTGCGATCTTTCGTGCAACCATCGGTCGCACATAAGATCGTTCCAATCCGCCACTAACGTTCAGGGCTATAACAGCAGATAAGGAGGTAAAAACAATAGGATTACCTCCTTCTGCCGATTCAGCCCTGAAGGCAGATTTTGCTCAGGCGCCTTCTATGGCACCCAATCAAAATCTTTTAACCCGCCCAATCGGCGAGATGACCGATATCAGCAGCCTCCTGCGATATCGGTCGACTCGCCGACTTGCCATACACGCACCAGATATCGTACGAAACGAGGTTTCGTATGATATTATCGGTGCGTGTATGGCCAGCTTTAGCCTATGCCAAAAGGGGCAAATTCTCAGCCTGCAGATTACCACAGACAGAGAATCTGTCCCTATGCACAAAAAAAACTTACTGGAGTTGTACACAGTCATTGTAAGTACAGGGGTGAACTGGGTGATTTCTTTATTTTTACATGGACTACCTGGGGCTACTGGTGCAGCACAATGCAAGTCAGCAGCCATGCAGTTATCCCTGTATTAAAAGTAATGAAGACAACTGAATTAACCTTTGCCCCCAAGCTGTTGCTGAACTATTACAATTATACTAATGGCACAATTTAGGATTAGGATGTATAACACTACAGTAATTTACAACTACAACTGCAGTGTGCAAAGTGAAATTTTGCCCGCAAGTCACCATGTCTTTTACCCACAATGCAGAGTTTCCCCCCACAATTCCAGTGTAATTGTGTAATTCCAGTTTACTGCTATTGCATTACTTTCTTTTAGGTGACTAACAAACAGAACATTTAAAATGGTGGGTTAAAGGGGACCTGTTACCCTAAGAAATTATTTCAAATCATATTGTATTTTGCTAGTTGGGCAAAATAAATTTTACTTAGAGTATTTAAATATTGTTTCTATTCTTCTTTTGGAATCTAAAATCACAGCAAGCAGTTGGCAGCAATTTTGTGGAAGCTGTTGTCATGGCAAATATTGCAACATCCCAAAATAATTGAATGCGCCAGACACACGTTCCCATACAAAGGCTACAAAATTTGTAGACAGTGGGAAGGGAGGTGGAATGCGAGTAGAAAAATTACATCTAGGAAGTGCAGAAACGTAAGTTAAAGTGTTTCCTGTACCTGAGGCATAGAGGTGGGGCAGGCAATATATCACTGACAGGTGAGATTTTCAAATTCCTTTATAACAGTAATGGATGTTTTAGTAAATAAAAGAGTTTGAGTTTCATGTTTCATTTGCAAAAAAATGTAATTGTACAGCTTTTTATGACTGGGTGACAGGTCCCCTTTAAGGCAAAAGTTACTGTTTTAAAGAAAGTTTGAAAGATAGTTTTGAGGATGTATTTGAATGGAATATAAAATCATCTTTTAATTTACAGACTGGCAAATGAACAGCTATACATATGGCCAAAGGTAATACATTAAATGAATGCCGGGGATAGAAAAGGACATATTTATAATTAGCACATTAAAAAAGACAGAATGTAAATCCAGTTTCAGCACAATACCGCCTCCACATTTTATATTTGTGAATTACTCTTAATGACCATAGAAATAATGCTCCCATAAAAGATTAAATATATACATATGTATATATAAGGGTCTGCACTCAGGCTGCAAACTTTAGAAGGCCCTTGGTTAAAAGTAGAAAATATATGAAATGATGGACCTGCACACTTAAAAAATAAGCAATTCTCCTGCTGTAACATGCCCATAAGCCTCTGGGAAACCCAGTCAAGACCCTATATCAACAGAATATGTTTGTAACTCCCACAGACCTGTTTGGGTCATAATTTCTCTCTCCTGGTTTAAATATCTGGGGCTGTTGATTAACACGTCTCAGTTGGGGTCTGAGACTCTCACTGTCTGAAGTATCCGTGTTTTCCTCCCAACGCTCTCTGCTTCCACTTCGACTGTTCGATTCAGCCCTGCCTTGCTCTGATGGACCTGACAGGACAGAAGAAGAGGTCAGTACAGAACCAGCACCATGATATGCCTGCCCATTTTTTTAAACTTTTTTGCCCCTGATGAAGACCCTTCATTGGGTTGAAACACGTTGGGCTGTATTTTCTATGTTTTGTATTTAATAAAAGATTTTTTTATTTTGTACTTTTTAAATGTGCAGACACTTTTTTGCTTTTATGATTAGTTTTGGAGTTGCTGAATGGACTTTCTCCAGTGTACTGCACCTGTATCATTATTGAGGTTCTGGTAAGGTGTGCGCTCTGATACTTTGTACTATTAGGACAGAAGAAGAGGTCAGTACAGAACCAGCACCATGCACATATGCCTGGCAATTACGTAAATGTGTTTTTTTCAATTCAGCTAGTAGAGATTTTGCTCCAAAGCAAATATAACCTTATATAAAGAATGCTTATCTTTAAAGTTGAATAGATCATTATGTAAAATATGGGGTGATGCACCCACTGCAACAGATCTAAAATATAATTACTGATTTATTAAAGTCAAAACAAACAAAAATGCCAAACAACAAAAAGTAGACCATCCCTTGTTTTCAAAAGTAAAGCTATGTATACAGACGCAAAAGGAAAACTCACCTCTTTTTCGCTCTCTTTTATCCTGAAGTTGTTTTTTCTTCTGCTTGTTACTAAATGGCTTTTTTCTAGGCATGTTGATTATATTTAAGCCTGGAGGGAGCTACTCTAGGGACAATCTAGTATTTAAGATGCCTTACTAAAGTTGCAAATAGCTGTCTGAAAAGCACCACTTTGTTGACTGCCTTCTATATACCTTCTAATACTAGTACAGATTTTTACGACATTCTCGAAGGATATGATAATGTGTGCATCATACTTTTAGCCCACATCCTCATGAAACCTCACAGTCCATGCCCATTAAGTGCCATAGAATCTTTGAAAAAGCTTGTCCTCTATTTCCTTTCACCTACTAACAAATTAATTCAAATTTTCTTAATTGTTATGTTGCAGACCACTCAACAAAACAGCTTTGCCGCGATACTTGTTTCCCTTTTAAAATGCCCTCTCATCACATGAATTTGCCTTCTAGCCCAAGTTATATTTAAAACGTCGGCCGCATTTTAAGTACTAAATACAATTATTCTAAGCGTCTACAAGAGAAAAAATAAAATATTGCAGTATTCGGTAAAGGTTTACTAGAGATACATGACACAATGTGCCTCTGTATGCCCTGTTGACGGGCAACCCTCCCCTGACTTCCACGCCTCGCTGTCCTGACAGGAGTGCCCAATCGCAGCAAACACTATGCGTCAACCCGCCTCCCAACTACAGAAATACCCAATCAAAAGCAGAAAATAATCCCGTGATGCGTTTCAATCTTGTGATGCGTTTATGACCAATAAGAAGTAAGAATTTCGAACCAAGACTCGATTCCACTGCAAAGTTTCTCCCAAAGGAAATTGCGTTCCACACTCTGGACCAATAACAGGAAAAATTATGCATATCCGTTTGGTGAAAAAACATAACCAATCATAAAGCTCTTTACATCCAACCATGTTGCTCTTGCCCTACTTTAAACCAATTAAACATGTGTGGAACAGCGTCGGTTTTGTAAAATCTAATCCAATTGGTTGGCTTGCTAGAAAGGGGCGTTACTTCCCGGATGCTCAGTTCGCCGGTCCTTGGTTTCTCTACGCCACGTGAGGTTTCAGAGCGGCTCCTGACATCACTGGTCTCTTGTTGTGACGTCAAACGTCAGGCTTCCATTGCCCGAACGTCAGCAAGATGCCTCGCGGAGGAAAGCATGAGGTTGGAGAAGAAGAGGAGGAGGAGGAGGTGAAAGGGAAGGAAACAGGTAACGAGAAGGAGCCTTTGTGCACAGAGAAATAGGGATTGTGAATTTGCGGATGGGACAAAGATGGTAGTCAGTGGTAACTACAGTATAATGCTGAGTGGATGTTGCATAACAGAAGGGTTTCTAATTCGGGGGATTGGTAGGATGTATGAGTATGACCTTTGGTCTTGGTCAGGACTAATTTGGGAAATGGAGACGAGAGTTAAGCTGAATGATTGTCATAGCTGCTGGCTGGGTTGCTTTTTAGGCGGGCAGAAAGGTTTTGGGGAGTTGGGTATTGCAGTGGAACTAGGCAAGTAAAAGTAATAGCGGGGGAAAGGGGGTTGTAGAGGATGATGACATATTCCATATGTTATCATAAGGGACTGGTATGTAAAAGTTAGGTTTGGGAAAGAATTGTTTTATAGAATGTATCTGGTATCTCTAGTAGGGGCCTGGGAGAATGCTGCCTAATATGTGTGTGGTATATATCCATCAACTCCCATGTTCTCTATAGTTCAGTAGCCTCTGTCATGGTTGATAATGCTCTTACCCTTGTGTTCTTCTGTCATGCAGAAAAAGTGGTGAAGAAAGGAAAAAAGGACAAGAAAGGGAAAAAATCGGTAAATTTAAACTTTTCAGGACATTCTAATTAAGGCATAAATTAACATGATATTAAACTATTTTACATTTACATACCTAGCATACTATTTGTATTATGGGCACATCTCTGTTGGACCAGGGTTATTGAGGCATACATAAATCCTTCAACTCCTCAGTTTATGGCACCTCCAACCCCTCTGTTTTTAATTAACTAATGTATTTTCCATGTTGATCGAATGAACACAACATAAAAGGCAATTCACCACTGCCAAAGTTTAGCAACTGTAAACCTATATGAAGATGGAGTCTGTTTTTGGGAACAAAGTATGGCTAGGAAGCTGATGCACCGCCCTATAGGCTATCCACTCCTGTCACTGTCAACATGAATGAGGATCCTGTTTAAGTGTGGGTCTAAATCTATAACAAAGCCTATGTCATTGTGGCTTTTTATTTTTTTTAATTATACATTCCTTAAACTTGAAAAAATGAAAAGAGTAAAATAAATCAGCTGGAGCTATTATAGCAAGCTTAGGTATGTTGGTACTTGGTCAAAAGTCTGTAAGCAGTGCGTTTAGGCACATGTATCTTTCTGAAAAGTGTCAAGGCACACACAATTTTGTATCCATTATAGTGCTTTGCAATTGTGTTGCGTTCATAAATGAGCCCTGTGGTCTCTAAAACTGTTGTGCACTGTGCTTGAGAAGATTAGACTGATAGCTTAACATTTGGTTTAGTGCTTACTTTTCCCTTTCTTTCTAGAACTCCTACTTGTTATAGATTGGATTCTGTTATTAATAGCCAGTGATAATCACAGAATAATATGTAATGTTCAGATACTTGTCTTTGTAACTGTCTTTGTAACAACTTCATGAATAACAAGCGCATTGTACTGCCATTTTTGAATATCAGGAGTTAGAATTATTAACTGAATTGGAGGTTGTATGGCTCTCTTGCAGATTCTACTAGACAATTTTATACCAGTTGTGTACAATGAAATTGGGTGGCTGTTCTGTATTAGAGAGTTAAGTGCTGTTGTGATTTTTAGCATGTTCCTTGATACACAGTTATTTATTTATTTATTTTTTTTGCTGCTTTGGTTCAGCTTTGCACCAGTTAGGCTAATATACACGAGCGCTCAAAACAAATCCAAAGCAAAAGGTGTACACTTTATTTGATGGGTCCTGCTGTTTTGCCACCAAATAGGATTATTTAGCACAACTAATATTGAAAATATTGAAATTCAAAAGCATTAAACAGCATCACAGCCTGTAAAGAAGTTAACCATTTGATTTACCCTCCCATGGAAATCTTCGTAATTGTTTATATAACACCAGCAATAAGGTACACAGTGTTTTACCATAATACCAGTCAATAATAACATTTACATTAATTTAACAAACATGGGTTATGGAATAAAAATAGGATAAGAGGACTCTGCTTGCAGTGGAACAACTCATGTGACTATAGAATTGTTGATGACACTTGATGGCATTTGGCTAACTTTTATGTTTTACGGATCTGGTTTTCTATATAAATGATGTAACATCTTAGCATATTATTCGTTTTTGTAAATGTCTGGATGTTTACAAGTATATATTTGTGAAGGCAAGCTAAATTTCATTCCACCATGGAAAGAAAAATGATTTTCTTATATTTAGCATATCTAGGAGAACTGAGTTCTCTCAGTCCACATTATAAAACAACTTTATTCTTTGTGAGAGAGAGTACTGCTTCAGTAGACAGGAGCTACATAAAAGCTGCTATTCAGCCTAGCTTACAGGGCAGTTTTTATTGCTTGCTGTGATAAGTGACTGTTTCTGGTCATTTATCCTCACCTCTTCTTTCACTATCTGACCATTAGTATGCAGTGTAACAAAAATTCCAACATTCATTTGCAGAACTGAATGTGTTAGAGACTTCTAGAAACTGAAATTTGCAGATACCATGGTTTATTTACTGCACCAAGGCAGTTACTCATGGCAACTAAGTTTTGCTTTTGTACTTGCAGCTGACCAAACAGAATTTACCACTAATTAGTTGCCAATCATAAAATGATGCAGTGATTCATACTAACCAATCAGAATGTAGCTTATTAATATGGTGGAATGACGAGGGACGACCGTTATTGCAATCGTCAGATAGGGGTAGATTTTGTGTTGCTTCTACCTTTATATCTGACAATTCTGCCCTGAACGTAAGTGAAGGGTAAGAGAGCTCTTTCTTGCGACCTTTGGTTGTCATGTGTATGGCCACGTTTAGTGTTCACTGGTAAGATGTTCACTATCTTTTCTATACTGGTAGTTATTCCCACAACTTGAGCAAAATGCTGCACATATTGTGAATGGGTTTCTGTTCCCAATCGCTAGGCAGAAAGTCTGGACTGTAGCTCTTGTGCTTCTTATTTTCAATATTAGGTACAAGACCAGAGAGAGTACTGGATGTGAAAAGGACCTTATACTTTTCTCCAGTCAGTTTGGTCTCTTTCTGTAAAGCAACATGCTGCTGGTTAATGATCTGTCATGTGGCTGTCTTAAGTCAATTTTCTTTTGCCTCAGCCATGTTTTTTTTTCATCCCCTTGTTAAATGATATAAACTGATTAAACCATATGGGTCAATTTAACCATTAGAATAGAATAACCATTAGTTATAATAGAGAAAAGGTTTCAGTTAGGAATTTTACATTAGTTGCTACTATTTGTTTTTTTTCTCTTCCACCTTCTGGGCTACAGATGTTTCCTAGGATGTTTAATTGTGACCTCGTAGTATATATATTGTTACGTTGTGCACTTAAGTTATTTCATAAAATAGGGAATTGTTACAAAACTTTGGTGCCTTTGTACAAAAATGTATGTTTTTGTTTTTTTTTAGAATTTTTTAAAAAGTAAATGGAAGTTTTTTAGGCTTTACAGATAAACATGGAAAAATAAAAATTTGTGTTAACTTATGTACTATTTCTATCCTGAACATGTAAAAGTAATTAAAAAAGTATATTTTTAATTTTTTTTTCATGTTACTGGGCCTTTAAATGGTAGTGAGCCATCTCAACAATTAAAGGAACAGTAACACCAAAAAATGAAAGTGTATAAAAGTAACTAAAATATAATGTGCTGCTGCCCTGCACTGGTAAAAGTTGCGTGTTTACTTCAGAAAGTCTACTATAATTTTATATAAATAAGCTGCTATGTAGTCATGGCGGCAGCCATTCAAAGGAGAAAAGGCACAGGCACATAGCAGATAACAGATAAAACACTATTGTATTCTACAGAACTTGTCTGTTATCTGCTATGTAACCTGTGCCTTTTCTCCTTTTTTCCAGCTTGAATGGCTGCCCCCGTGGCTAATTAGCAGCTTATTATATAAATTATAGTAGTGTTACTGTGGCAAACACCCCAGCTGTACCAGTGCAGGGCAACAGTGCATTATATTTTTATTACTTTTAAGCTCTTTTATTTTTTGGTGTTACTGTTCCTTTAAGTTGTTGCAGAATTGGTCCATCAGGACATATTCCCTTTGTCTCTGTGTGTTGTTAAATAGGTTTTTAGCTTACCTTCCTGCTGTCTGATAGCATTGCTGTGCATCTTCCATTGTACCTGGATTTGAGTATTAAAGAATCATAAATATTACGCATTCCTTTTTATGAAATGTTTTCTCGTAACTTGGATTACAGAATAGTGGCAAAGTAAGGCAGAATTATTTTCAAACCTGCCCTAAAACATTCTGTTGCAAAATACACAAACTATATTGTATGTATTCTTAAACTTACAGCATAACATATTTTAACTTCTAAAATTTTACATTCAGATCTAACAGTTGCTCAGCATTCAGTTTGTTACACAGTTAAAGTAAGTAGGGTCCTTTTGTGCACGTTAACATAATGTTAAATGAAGCTAAGTACAGTACAATGCAGCATGTCTGGTTTGTTTTGGCATACTTTTTGAAGTCCAAATGGCATTTTGCTTAGTACATCATGGCACGTGTGTATTTTTGCTAGGGCTTACATTGTATCCTATATCCTGTGTCATTAATTTGGTTTGGCAATTTCTATGTGTTAAAAATGCATTTCTCAGACACAACTATGCATTTGACCAGAATGAGTGTTTATTGACTTACAGTATACACTTTTGTTACCTGTTAGATGAAACAAACTTCCTAAAAGTAGTTTGAAACATAAAGGGAAATAAAAATGAGAAAACAATAAATAGCTAAGCCCTGAGGAGAATGCACCAGAGTATTAGTGGGGGATAATTAATTATAATAGGACAGGTATGGGATCCCTTATCCGGAAACCCGTTATACAGAAAGCCCGTCTCCATTTTAATCAAATAATTCAGAATTTTAAAACTGATTTCCTTTTTCTCTGTAATAATAAAACAGCATCTTGTAATTGATCCCAACTAAAATATAAATAATCCTTATTGGAGACAAAACAATCCTATTGTTTTGTCCTATTTATATTCTACCCACAAGCCATCAGGCTTCTGAACTGCTGACATTCTGCCAAACACACACTCCCCATAACTACTGGACTCTTCCCAGTGTCACTTTAAAGGGACAGTAACACCAAAAAATGAAAGTGTATAAAAGTAATTACTATATAATGTAATGCTGCCCTGTACTGGTACAACTGGTGTGTTTTCTTTAGAAAGACTACTATAGTTTATATAATAAAGCTTCTGTGTAGCCACGGGGGCAGCCATTTACAGGAGAAAAGGCACAGGTAATGTTGCAGATAACAGATAAAACCCCATTATATTCTACAAAGCTTATCTGTTATCTGCTATGTGCCTATGCCTTTTCTCCTTTTTCCCAGCTTCAATGGCTGCCCCCCGTGTTAACATAGCAGCTCATTTATATAAACTATGTTAGCGTTTCTGTAGCAAACTTACCAGTTTTACAAGTGCAGGGCAACAGTACGTTATATTTTAATTACTTTAAAACACTTTAATTTTTTGGTGTTACTGTTCCTTTAAGCAAAGCCACTTTAAATCCTCACTGCACAATTTCAAATATTGCATTGCATTTTATTATTGTAAATACTTGTACCTTTATTGCTCACTTTTATTATATTTAATATTTGTATTTTTTTTTTTTTTTTTGTCTATGTAAAGTTGGGAGGAACACGGGTCAAAAAAATTTCATTACAGTAATGATGCTTCATTGTTATTTGTATATGACAATAAACTTGAAACTATTGGGTTTAATTAATCTTTAATTGATTTTTTTTAGTAGACTTAAGGTATGGAGATCCAAATTACGGAAAGACCCCTTATCCGGAATACCCTAGGTCCCGAGCATTCTGGATAACGGGTCCTATACCTGTATAATAATAATTATGTACTCAGATTCACTGTACAATCTTTTTGCTAGTTTTTTGAGGAGCTGTCTGCTGATAACAAGCAGGCACAGGAAGAGGAGGCTGCGAAGGAACGGGAAAAGGAAAAGGAGTTGCAACAGCAACAGGTAAGAACAGCTAAGCTCACATATCCATACTAAGCCTCCCACCAAATTAAAGTGTTATTTAAAAAAGATCTTTGCTCTCTTGTTAGAAATTTTTTTTTTTCTTAACTTTTGGAATTATTGATCTATTTTATCTTTTTCATGTGGCAATTTCATTTATTTAAGACTTTTACATACTGCAGTAGGATAAATAACTGAAACTGTCTTAAATGTCATTGAACGTATTTTTGCTGTTTTTCTGAAAGGTTCAAGTCAGCTTTGTGCTGGGCACAAATGTAATGAATAGATGTGCATGTGCATACATTGTGTGTATTAATCTAGCTTACCTGAAAAGAGAAACACTGCAGCATTTAAAAATAAACACCACAGTAGCAGACATAAACAAAATGTGAGGTTCACTAGTGCATTCTTGTATAATATATAATCTATCTGGGATTCATCTCTTTTGTTTTTCTCCATTTCTATTGCCGAAAGCTTAGAGCCATAAACAGACTTTGTTACATTTGGTGACCCACTGTGCAGAAAGAATATGTAAACCCCAGTAATAACATTTTTGCCAAAGCAGGCTGATTGGTGTAATCTGTTTAGGGTGAGTAACTAGCATAGCATATGCCAGCTGCAGACATCATGATATAATAAAATCATATAAATAAACACCTTTATGTAGTGGTTAATGTGCATTTAAATTTAAAGGGGTGGTTGAATTTTAAGTTAAATTTTAGTATGTTATAGAATGTCTAAATCCAAGCAACTTCTCAACTGGTCATCATTATTTATTTTATATATATTTTTTTTGTTTGCCTTTTTTTTTTTTTTTACTCTTTCCAACTTTAAAATGTTGTTCTAAATTGTATTGTTATCGCTATTCAGGCCCTTTGCTATTCTTAGTCCAGTCTCTCATTCCAACCACTCCATATTAATTTGAACCCTAGCAACCAGATAACTGCTGAAATTCCAAAATGGGAACAAAAAGTGAAAAACCTCAAATAATAAAAAATGAAGACCAATTGCATATCATCTCTACTCTTTAAATCATAACTTAAATGTAACTCTGAGGTGAACAACTGCCTTATTTTTCCATATGTTTTATGTTTTTCAATTTACACTTTGCCCTTGTAATTTTTTTTTCTTTTGCTGTTGTCAAACTTTAGTTAAACCGCTAAGAAATTTTGTTTGCTGGACCGATGCCAACTGGCACTGTTCCCTCTAAACTGTGAGCTTATGCACGTGCACAAATTTAAAGATCAGCGCACACAAAGAATTCTGTGTGAAAACACATTTTTGTACCTCATACACCAGTTTTTTAAAGTGTACACGCAGTTGAGAAGAAATTAGAGGGAACATCCCTTAATAACCCTTTACCATTGGTATGAGAATTTATCTGTAACTTTTCTCCCCTTTTGTCAGCAAAAAAAGAGAGAAAAAAAGAAAAAAGATCGTCGGAAGCAAAAAGGAGACGAAGATGATGATGATGAAGAAAAGAAAGAAAGAGAAATTGCAGAGAGGCTAAAAAAGCTGTCAGTGCAAGCAAGTGATGAAGATGAAGAACCAGGTACAGCATATGCTTAAATCTTCTTAATGCAGAGGTGATATTTTTGCCCTTCTCAAAATTACCAACTGCCTTGGTAGACAGTTAGGCTGAATGTTTCAAACAAGGAACTGTTAATCTTTATAAAGTGCATGTACAGTATTTAAAAATGTAGACATGTTGGTTCCATCTTATAACTTGAGTGTCATGGAAGTAAACATTTCCATCCTACTTACTTTTAATTTCCTCTTGCTCTTTTCCAGATGTAAAACCTGCACCCAAAGCTGGGAAGAAGCAGGTATGTGTGAGTTTAATTTTCTTAATATGTATATCATTTTTGGATTGCTAAAATGTGTATATTCAGAAATCTGACTTGCCCCCATTATGTTTTTTAGTTCTTCTAGTAGGTTCAATAAATATAGCAGACAATTTGCAAATATTTTTTTTTGTGTTTTTATTCTGTACCTGTCAGGCTTGGACTGTAAATTGTTACAAGATTGATAGTACTTAATTAAACTAGCAACCCAGGAGCAGTTTCTAATAAACTGATAGTAGAAACACATTGGGAAGAAAGGAACCATTGAATGGCTATAACAAGCTTAGAAACGTGTGAGCTGCATAGCAGCAACACAGGGAAGGCCGCTAAATTCCCAAGTTTGGGAACAACAGGGAATATATAAAGGAAGTGAGTAACCTAAAATAGTTAGTGAGCAGTCATAGTAAGGTTAGCGACAGGTTGATGTTTCCACTGATGTATAAGCTCCAGCGAAACAAAGCTGATCTGCCATTTATTTCCTGAATATGTATGCGCTGAGCCTGTCAGCATAAACATTAATATTTTGGCACAAAAATGCATCCTTAATTGTTTCCGTGCCAAAATCCACTGTGCGTGTATGTGCTGACAAGCTGATCCCATGCCTGTCACCCCATGCCCGGATTTGTGGCGAGGCCACAAAACTTTGGTGCATGCGCATTCGCGGGGGGGAGGGGGGGCGGAGGAGGTTGTTCATGCATGTGTTCGTGCGGCGGGGGGGTAGGGGGGCACCGAGTGGGGGCGGCCTCGGGTGCCCCATTTAAAAATCCGGCGCTGTGTCACCCCACTCAATAAGGAATTGGAAGGCAGCGAAATGGCTTTTTTCACTGGGGAGAAAAGTCTCTCACCAGTGGAGAAAATGACATGTCTCCCAAAAGCCTTAATCGGAAGAGATGTTACTGATAAAAATGAAGAAGAGATCAGAAGAGAACAAACATTTGGTGACAGAAGGAGAGTGAAAAAAGAATGTAGGCTGAAAGCGAAAAGAGGCAAAATAAGTAGAGGAAGGAAAAGCTCATGTGAAGGGGCATAGACATGGATAACATAAGGGAAGTGGGAATGTCAGCAGAACATAAAAAAATTGTATAACGTAAAAAAGTGAAGGGAAAGGGATTAAAAGTAGAGAGGCAAAGGAAAAGAAGAGGAGTAAAGGTGGATAAGAAAGTAAATTAGTGAGAAAAAAACAAGAGAAGTTTTTTATTTTTGGGAGAACAGTAGGGAAGAGAAAAGTACAAGGTAAAGAGCTAAGACATTTAGTGGTAATTCCTTGGATACATAAACTCCCCTGTTTTTCTTATAAATCTAATATTCTATAAATAAATTCTTATGCTCCCTCTGAATAAAATGTGTTGCTTTCAAACAGGGATTGCATGATAGGAACAAATTTGTAGAATAGAATGATTTTAGACAAGTTTATTTAAAACACCATGATGCTTGCACACTCATCCTTGGCAGGGTTTCCACAGACACTTTATTTAGCAGGGTAGGCCTTAGCTGCAAGGTCATCTATTCTGGTTCTGAAAATACTGCACTGATGAGGCATTCTATTTTCTCAATGTGTTGTTGTCCTACTGCACTTTTTCTGCTTTTAAATATAAGCCTTTTGTGACTCAATAGCTTATGGTCTTTATTTCCTTTAGCATGGAAATCATTTTTTTGCCGTTTCTCAGGCAAATTAGATACACTTAGAAGGGTATGTATCAATGGGTAAAAGTTAAAAAGTTAGCCTTTGATAAATAAGATTCTAAAAATCCCATAGGAATGAATAGAACGTGGGTAGGTTTTTATGTATTAACCTTTAAACTCACATTTTGACAAATATGCCCCTTAAACGGGATGTTTACCTTTGACTTAACTTTAATATAAGGTGTAATATTTCGAGACAATTTGCAGTTGGTCTTAATTTTTAGCTTTTTAGTTATTTCACTCTTGTAAAGCAGTTTTCCAGTTTGTAGTTTTAGCAGCTATCTGGTTGCTAGGGTCCAAGTTATCTTAGCAACCAGGAAGCAGTTTAAATTAGAGGCTGATATTGAAATTTTTTTTTAAGAATTGGCCATTCTATTACATAGTAAAAGTTAATTTAAAGGTGAATAACTTCTTTAAAGATAGTTTGAATTTAACTAACAGACATTTGTCTGTTTTTTTTAACCTCAGCTGCTAAGTTACTATGTAAGAGATTCCCCCTGTACAACAATAAATTTGTGGTGGGGCTATAAAGACTGTAGAAAAGCCAGACAGGAGCCCAACATATCACAATTTGGGCCAGATTTATTAGTGCTTGAGCCTTTGGGCTCTACCAATCATAAAGGAAACCCCAAGTGTGTTTGCTAACTCACGCTGGGTTTTGAGCAGGAAAAAGTTGTCTATTTCTGTAAATTTATTGTAACAAAGAAAAGCTTTGGCAGCTTTTAGTGTGGGATTTATTATTCAGTGCTAAAAGAGCACTGAATACCTTTACAAAGTGCTGTATAGTTTGGTCTTTTTTTTTTTTTTTTAATTGTTTTAATTTCTGTAGGGGAGTAATATCTTTGCAGCCCTAGTAGAGGATCAAAGTGA
Organism: Xenopus tropicalis; assembly: GCF_000004195.4. NCBI lineage: Eukaryota > Metazoa > Chordata > Amphibia > Anura > Pipidae > Xenopus > Xenopus tropicalis. The sequence goes on from NC_030684.2 coordinate 75,359,502, forward strand.
TGACGAAGAAGAAGAAGAGCAGGTATCCAACCAGGTGAGAAACAAAAGATAAAAGTACAATCTAAGTGACATTTTCATTCTGGCACACACAATCTTGGGCAGTGAAACTGCTCAAAATGTTTAAAATTTATATCAATAGTTTTTGTTAAGGCTTAACACAATAAATTGTTTCAAATACATATTTGTATAAAATCCAAACCTCCAATGTGACCGAAATTAACACACAAACAGAGATGAGATTGTTAATATAATTATTTATTGACTGATCTCCCTTATGGCACTGCTGTTCTACATATTGCTGGTGAGCTGTGCTTATTTCAGAGTAACATCTGTGCACTTACAAACATACAGCATATCTCCATTCAGAGTAAGCCTAATGAAGATCCTACAAAGCCTATGCCCTTCTGTGTACACACATAGGTTTTGAGGCCAGTGCACAAAGAGTTTTGTGTGAAAAAAAAAAATTTTGAATTTATTCTGACCTGAACACACTTTCTAAAATATGCACACATGTCTAAATTATGCACACCAAAAAATATTTTAGCGCACAAAGCCAAAAAGAAATTGGAAACATTAGCTATTGCAGGGAGCATGCTATACTTGTGGAATTTGTAATTTGATGAGTGCTATGAAAGGAGAAGGAAAGGCTACCAAAGAGTTAATCTCAAACTGCAGGCTTACCTTCAGTTGCCTCAATAGTGCCCTTAAGTCTTCCCATATTTCAATCGATGAGATGATCAGAAGGAAAAAAAAAACACTGATCTGGGTAAAGAGGATTCCCATAATGCATTGCTCCTGCACAGACACTGAGACCAGCACTGTAGGCGGCGCATGTTCCTCTTCTGTAAGCGCGCTCCCCTTCCAACAGTCTGAGCCACCCACTGTGAGCGCCCTACAATAGCAAGTGTCCGGTTGCTATGGTGATGCGCTATACACTGAAGCGATCCGGCCAGCGCTCATTCTGGCTGTGTTAAAGGACGTGATCGTTGGATCTTGCCTCTCTCCCTGCTGCGGGTCGGTCAGTCTTGGATTCAATAACATAATTTGATTTTGGCTTGCATCCATCTTCGCTGTTGTGCATGCGCAGTGTAGTGCGTTGAAGAAAAGGAAGTGGGCATACCACTTCTAAGATGGTGGCGCCATTCACTACAGCGAGGTTAAACTTTGAAGTAAGTTTAACTAAGTTATTCTTGCTATAAGAGAGCCAAAACTATAGCGTTTTTCATTAACAGTAGTAGCACTATGGAATGGTATCATTTATATATTTTGCCTTTCCCTCTCCTTTAAACAAAAATTCTTTGTATAACTCCTGCCTAGACAGTTTAACAGTCAAGTCTGTGTTTTATAAAAACCTTGATAAAATCATTTGTGACCCAGAGTCAGTTGTTTTGATGTGAATGTTATTGGTGTATAAAACAGGTATGGGACTTGTTATCCAGAATGATCGGAACCCGGGTAATTCTGGATAAGGGATCTTTCCGTAATTTGGAGCTCCATAACTTAAAGGAGAAGGAAAGGCTAAGTCACTTGGGGGTGCCTTGTACTTGATCCCAACTAAGATATAATTAATCCTTATTGGAGGCAAAACAAGCCCATTGGGATAATTCAATATTTAAATGATTTTTAGAAGACTTAAAGGGGAAGGAAAGGCTAAGTCACTTGGGGGTGCCAAAATGTTAGGCACCCCCAAGTGACTTAGATTGCTTACCTTTTACCCCGGGCTGGTGCCCCTGTACGGAGAGAACAGCACCAGCCCGGGGTAGCAGCGATCGCTTCCTACTTCCTTTTCGCTTGCGCGCGCATGCGCAGTAGAGTGAAAAGCCGAACTTAAACATTAAAGTCGGCTTTTCACTCTACTGCGCATGCGCCGGCCGACTGAAGCGCTTCCTACAGGTACCCTGGGCTGGTGCTGTTTTCTCCTAACAGGGGCACCAGCCCAGGGTACAAGGTAAGCGATCTAAGTCACTTGGGGGTGCCTAACATTTTGGCACCCCCAAGTGACTTAGCATTTCCTTCCCCTTTAAGTCTTCTAAAAATCATTTAAATATTGAATTATCCCAATGGGCTTGTTTTGCCTCCAATAAGGATTAATTATATCTTAGTTGGGATCAAGTACAAGGTTCTGTTTTATTATTACAGAGAAAAAGGAAATCATTTTTAAAAATTAAAATTATTTGCTTATAATGGAGTCTATGGGAGATGGCCTTTCCATAATTTGGAACCTTCTGGATAACAGGTTTCTGAATAAGGGAACCCATACCTATATACAGTTTGGTAATTTCCCTATGGGACAGAACTGTAAATAATATTTTTTTAAATGGTGCTTAGTGATTTCATCAATTATAATCGGAGCTTAGTGATGTTATTTCTGTCACATGACTCACTAAAACTTGTATTTTATAATAAATAATGTATGTATCTTAATCTGATTTCACACTTTAGCATCTGTAAAATTATAACTTTTTTTAAATGAATTAAATTTTTTTAGGTGGATGAGAAAAAACAAAGTAAAGGGAAGAAAAATGTGAAAGGAAAACATAAGGTATTTTACACAAGCCCCCTTTTTTTTTAATCTTTTCTACACTTTTGGCAATTTCCATAGATTGTAAGTTTCCAACAAAATAATTTGTTGGAAAGCTGTTACTGAGAAAAAAGGGTTTTCTCACATATTTCATCCTTCTCTTTTTGTACTGCATTTACAATAATATGTTCTCCTTCAGCTTATTTGAGTTAATTTTTCCAAACAGGCTCCTGAAGAAAGACCAGAAAGTGAGGAGGATATTCCTAAGGAGAAATCAAAGGGCAAAGTAAGTCTGGCAGTGGGTGTGTGGTGCAAGATGGGAGTTTTTGGCAAATAACTCGTGAGCCTCTATGTTCCGTCATATTTTTTTTCCTGCTCCACAGCAAAGTAAGTTATGTGACCCTTTCATGTTACTTATGTAACATTGTCAGTAGCAGCTTTTTTAACTTCAGTTCACCAGAAACTGTTTTCGATTTTTTTTTTTATTGACCATCTGATCATTTTTCTAATATTAAAGCTTACAGTATTGTTTTCACCGTCTTTGGTCTCCCTGGAGCAGCTCTGGCAGGGGGTCTCTGACTCTGTAAACTGTTCTGATTTGATACATTAGTTGATACTTTTTATGTATAGCCCTAAGGAGCACAATCCACAAGTTCTATCAAAATCACAGTGAGTAATTCTGCTGGGAAATGCATCAAATAATTTGACATATTGTAGCAGTTTAGAGACTGCCTGGTTTACTGAGTTGCTAGCCTGAAACACCAGAGAGAAAGAGAGAGGAACAGCAAAGGTAGTCATATGCTATTTCTAACATTAGCACACCATAACATTTACTTATTCATTAGTAACATAGTAGACTGGCAAATAAGATACAGTTAACGGAATAACAGAGCTCTCCTATTCCAATCTCCTCCTTAGGGTTCCACACATCTGCTGATGCTGTTCTCTTGTTAATCTCTTTATTTTTCTGTTACTATTATGCTGAACCTGTCTCCCTGTTCTCATGCTTTCAGGTTTTCTTTTAATTCTTATCTTTCCTTCCATCCTTTCCCATCCTGTTTTCTCAAAATTTCCACCTTCCTCTTTCTCTTCTGTTTTAACCTCCTACTTTTACCTATTATCACTTTATACCTACTTTGTATGTTCACACATCTTACTGCTTTCTTCCAGCTTCTAGTTCTCTCTTCTGCCTCACTAATTGATTCTTTTACTATGCAAAGTATTTTTGGGTTGGTCTTCCCTTCCAGGCACAGGTGGAGCATTAAGAATACCTGGGCACATATTTGGTGAAATCATAACCTGTTGTGGTCTGTCAGGATGTGCACTGTTGCAAACAATATTTAATTTCTTTTTTTTTGCAACTTAAAATTTTATTGGTGTTTTATACAGAATAATTGTAACAGGCATTCAAAAGGTCAGTAATAGCAATGTCATAGTGTAATCAAATGATTCAATTGAATTGACCTTGTCTCAGAGTATATAACAGGTCACAATATTTAATTTCTATCTGAGCTTTTGACTGCTGCTTTTAAGAGGGTTGTGTTTAAACTTTGCACCCTTGTTGACTTTAATGCTGCTGCTGTCAGCCTTGCTCTGGTGCTTGTATGGTATTGGTGGGACAAACTTATGTATCTTAAATCCTCCATGATTAATCTTCCCCCCACCCCCTCCCTGAGCCATTTAAATAATAGAGATACAATATTATCCCTTGATATCTACATAAAACACAGGGAACATCCTTTCCTAATAATTGCTTCAACTGTTACTTTTCTTATAGCCAATTATGTGGTACTCCTGTAAAATATGTTATTTGAAAGTCACTTGGAGAAGTCAAATTTTGAAGTTCCAGAGCATGCTATGACGCATACTATTGCTCATTACTTTATTATCCATGTGTACAAACCGGATTCCAAAAAAGTTGGGACACTAAACAAATTGTGAATTAAAACTGAACGCAATGATGTGGAGGTGCCAACTTCTAATATTTTATTCAGAATAGAACATAAATCACAGAACAAAATTTTAAACTGAGAAAATGTACCATTTTAAGGGAAAAATATGTTGATTCAGAATTTCATGGTGCCAACAAATCCCAAAAAAGTTGGGACAAGTAGCAATAAGAGGCTGGAAAAAGTAAATTTGAGCATAACGAAGAGCTGGAAGACCAAATAACACTAATTAGGTCAATTGGCAACATGATTGGGTATAAAAAGAGCTTCTCAGAGTGGCAGTTTCTCTCAGAAGCCAAGATGGGTAGAGGATCACGAATTCCCACAATGTTGCGCAGAAAGATAGTGGAGCAATATCAGAAAGGTGTTACCCAGCGAAAAATTGCAAAGATTTTGCATCTATCATCATCAACTGTGCATAACATCATCCGAAGATTCAGAGAATCTGGAACAATCTCTGTGCGTAAGGGTCAAGGCCGTAAAACCATACTGGATGCCCGTGATCTCCGTGCCCTTAAACGACACTGCACCACAAACAGGAATGCTACTGTAAAGGAAATCACAGAATGGGCTCAGGAATACTTCCAGAAACCATTGTCAGTGAACACAATCCACCGTGCCATCCGCCGTTGCCAGCTGAAACTCTACAGTGCAAAGAAGAAGCCATTTCTAAGCAAGATCCACAAGCTCAGGCGTTTTCACTGGGCCAGGGATCATTTAAAATGGAGTGTGGCAAAATGGAAGACTGTTCTGTGGTCAGATGAGTCACGATTCGAAGTTCTTTTTGAAAATCTGGGACGTCATGTCATCCGGACCAAAGAGGACAAGGACAACCCAAGTTGTTATCAACGCTCAGTTCAGAAGCCTGCATCTCTGATGGTATGGGGTTGCATGAGTGCGTGTGGCATGGGCAGCTTGCATGTCTGGAAAGGCAGCATGAATGCAGAAAAATATATTCAGGTTCTAGAACAACATATGCTCCCATCCAGACGTCATCTCTTTCAGGGAAGACCCTGCATTTTTCAATAAGATAATGCCAGACCACATTCTGCATCAATCACAACATCATGGCTGCGTAGGAGAAGGATCCGGGTACTGAAATGGCCAGTCTGCAGTCCAGATCTTTCACCTATAGAGAACATTTGGCGCATCATAAAGAGGAAGGTGCGACAAAGAAGGCCCAAGACGATTGAACAGTTAGAGGCCTGTATTAGACAAGAATGGGAGAGTATTCCTATTCCTAAACTTGAGAAACTGGTCTCCTCGGTCCCCAGACGTCTGTTGAGTGTTGTAAGAAGAAGGGGAGATGGCACACAGTGGTGAAAATGGCCTTGTCCCAACTTTTTTGGGATTTGTTGACACCATGAAATTCTGAATCAACATATTTTTCCCTTAAAATGGTACATTTTCTCAGTTTAAACTTGTTCTGTGATTTATGTTCTATTCTGAATAAAATATTAGAAGTTGGCACCTCCATATCATTGCATTCAGTTTTTATTCACAATTTGTTTAGTGTCCCAACTTTTTTGGAATCCGGGTTGTAATATTAGCATGGGTATTACTTCCAATAACTAGTCCTCCAGCCAAAAACTGAATTGTAGGGAATAATGGATGAAAATATGATTCTAAGTAACTTTAAATCTGCACTAAGTAGACGTTTTCAGTGGCTTTAAATGTAATTGCTATTGGAAGTCACAGGTGTCTGAATCGAGTTCTGCTCTTAAAACTAATAAAAACTAATGTAATAGGGTCAGGTCTTCTCCGCATCTTGCAATCAGTCCGGGTCAGGAGTGCAGAAAATGCAAAAAGTCAGACAAATACTGTCTTTACAGTCAATTACATTTACAAAAAACTTGAAGGAAGGAAAGGCTAATAAAGAGTTAATCTCAAGCTGCAGGCATACCTTCAGTTCTCTCAATAGTGCCCCTAAGTCTCCCCATATTTCACCTGTTCAGATGATCAGAAGCCAAACAGGAAGAAAAAATGCTGAGCTGTGTAAAGAAAGTACCCATAATGCCTCGCTCCTGCACCGAGACCCAGACCGGTGTACATGCTCCGTTTGTAAGACTATGAGAAAGCTTCCTGCTGATTGGCTCAGATCCACATTTCTAAGGGGGGGGGGGTGAGTTCTTAGCATTCTTGAGGGAAGGGGGAGCAGGAGAGAGGAGAGAGCTGTGTGTCTCTGGCAGAGGAAAACAGCCACAACAAATCTTTTGACAGAGAACTCAGTGCAGCGTTTCTGTAAGTGCTTATGGCACACGGACCTTTCTGATAAAGCTTACTTAGTTTTTACCTTACTTTCTCCTTTAAATAAACCACTGAATATTTGTAATTAATATAGATTGTAAAGTTTCTTAGAATTCAACTTTCCTTTACTACGCATCATTTCATATTTTTGTTTTCACAGAAACCTGTCCCCAGTGCTGCTTCTGTTAATGAAGAAGATGAGAAAAAAACTGAGAAGGGGAATAAGAAATCAAAACCAAGTCAGGTATTACTTTGTGTTTTTCTCAAGGTCAGGCAATCCTATATAAACTTTTACCATCACTTCACTGGCTCTTCAGTTGCAGATAAAAAGTTCTCATCAAGCTAAAAATAATCAGTGGAAAGGTGTATGTTCAGTCCCTTTTATATAGCTAGATCTCATCAAGTCCCATTTTTTATTTTGTTTATTGCCATTGAAAATTGTTTGTTTTTAAGACATTGGTTGGTAGCACTAGCACCACAGGTAGCAGAAATCAATACGCTATTGGACTTATTTATCATTTTTTTTTTTTTTTTTTTGCATTAAAAAAAGTTGAACGCTCGCTTATTTATTAAAATGGAAACCTCAATTCAAATAAAGCAACTTGAGTACCTCAAATTTGCAAGTTTACAACATCAAAAAAAACTCAAAAAAACGTGTCTTGGCTTTGCCTAGGACAACTCCTATTGGGGCTCATTTATAAACACTGGGAAAATTTGCACTTAGGCACTAACCTATGGCAATGAATCAGTAGTTAGGTTTTCAAGCCAGCTGCTGGTTGCATTACTGCCCACATGCACATTTGCCCAATGTTTATAAATGACCCCTACTGACCTCTACATAAACTTGCAGACTTTTAAATGTTGTACATTCAAGTTTTCAGGTTTTTTGCACTTAATAAATATCAGACATTCGAGTTTTTAAAACTTAAATCATGAAAAAAATTCAAATTTGTGCATTAATATATCGCCCACTATGTGTATATAAGCCATAGACTTAATTGTATTAATTATCCCTCATTTTGTATATTTCTCAAGTTGCTGGGCTACTCCAAACTATGACATGTTAATAATATTAAGATGTTTTTGGATGTATTTAGGGGACTTTGGTGGTCATTTACTTGCAATATAGTGTTAGATACTGTTCACACATGTTGGTAATTCTGCACTGTGCTAACAGTCTACTTTCTGATTAGTAGAATATTAGAAATATAAATGCCCAGTAACTTGTAGAATGAAAATTTATTTGACCTGACAGTGTTTATTTCTGTACTATGAAAAGCTTGTTAAAGTAGAAGTCCTGTTTTATTGCTGTATGTTTATAAGCCCTATGTTCAGAATCTTCAGTGGCTAATGTTCATGTTTTTGTTTTTACAGAAACCTGTCTCCAAGGCTGCATCTGTTGAGTCTGATGAAGAGAAAAAACCTGAGAAGGGGAGTAAAAAAACAAAACCAAGCCAGGTATTACTTCACTTCACTGTATGGCTCTTCAGATGCAGATAAAAAGCTTCCATCAAGCTAAAAGTAATTAGTGGAAAGATGTATATCCAGTCCCTTATATATCTAGTGTGTAATCGTGTTGATGGAAGCGCATGGAATTAGAGAAAAACAAAAGCAAAACTAGTGCAATACGTACAAAACTTTCTTTGTGACTAAAACTCTAAAAGATTTTTAGCGTTCTAATTTGGTGCAAAATGTGCAAATATATTAAGTGAATCGAACAATCAAAAGTGCTTATATATCAGCCCAATGCAGTGTATCACACCCACACGATGTGTCCAAAGTAAATGCTCACCAGATTTAATTAAAATAAGAGCATGTAGAGAAGTCAATTCGGCTATTGATTGCAGTGCATCCTTAGTCCTCAGAGTATATGGAATGAAGAGGAATCGAAAATAGTATAAAATCGTTTAATATGTAAAATAAAGCCCCTGCACAATGCAGGCTACTTACAGTGTGAAGCAGTATATCAGACACAACAAAAAGCCCAACGCGTTTCGCGTGCTCACGGCACGCTTCCTCAGGAGCAAATGAGCCCACCATCAATCCTCCCTGGCTATTTATACCCTTCCCACTTTTTTTTTTTTTAAAAACTTAACGGAAACATACATAGTAATTTCACACAGTGGGGATTGATTAAAATCAGCGGAATAATAAAATAACACATACATATAAATATAAGAGGACAATAAATGCCTATCTTTACCCGCCAACAGCAAGATATAATAAAATAAAGCATACCCATAGATATAAGAGGACAATAAGTGTCAATATGCCTATCTTTACAAAATACGTGTATATCAAGATTTGTTAGTCAAATATTTATAATGATAACCTATGGTGCCGGCGACCCGAGACCATCTCAGCAATATCAAAAATATATCACTTATTATAAAAATACAAAAAGAGAAAATATCATTGATATAAGCACTTTTGATTGTTCGATTCACTTAATATATTTGCACATTTTGCACCAAATTAGAACGCTAAAAATCTTTTAGCGTTTTAGTCACAAAGAAAGTTTTGTACGTATTGCACTAGTTTTGCTTTTGTTTTTCTCTAATTCCATGCGCTTCCATCAACACGATTACACACATCTGAGACCCATCTAAAAAGGGAGGGTTGTTCTTATGAGGAGGCAGCACACGATCACACAGTTTCTACTATACTGAAGATTTGGTTTCAAAGAACTCCACCAAGAAGCGCTGAGTATTTGGGGGACCACCCTATTAACTGTTACCCTTATATATCTAGGTCTCATCAAGTCCCATTTGTTGCGTTGTATGCAATACTGTAGGGATAGCTACTCCACTTAATTGAAATTGGACTTCCTACTTCATTTTGTTTCTCTTCAATCAGAATCGGTTTGGTGCCTTAGACATAGAGGAAGATCATGTCAGTGGAGGATCAAAAGAAGGGGTAAGTCTTAGTTTTTTTTTTTTTGTTTGTTTTTTTTTTTACCATGGAATGAATCAGGAGATTTAAAAACTTGTCTCACTCTTGGTTATTCTAACAGTCAGGTGATGAGGGTGAGACAGAAGACAAGACAACCGCTGCTGAAGATCCTTTTGCCAATTTAAGCAAAAAGGAGAAAAAGAAGAAAAAAAAAATGGTTAGTGATTGAGAGGTCATTGTCTGTTGCGATTTCATGAATTATCTAGTTCAGGGCTGTTGAACTGGAGGCCCAGTGGCCAGGTTTAGCACTCTAATTAATTTTTATGGCTCCTAGCCCCATATATGAGGTAATATCTGCCCGTTACATGGGAAAGTGGAACAGCACTTCCCTAGATCATAGCATTTGTTTGGACAGTGATCTACTTGCCAGTCTTCAGACTAGTTTCACACTTTAGTAATAAAAATTATCTCTTCTTTGACACTTTTTTTTTTTGAAAGGTATATTTTATTGCTTTTCATACAAACAAAAACATAAAATAACACATTTAACAGTACAATAAAGATAATATGGTCTTTCTTTTCAGGTCTGTCATTAAGACTTGTTACAAACATCAAAGGGGAAGGTGTAACGGTACAAAGTTTGGGCATGGATCTGGCAGCAGTTACATAATATTGGGTTCATCAACCTACTGAGCTAAGTGCTCAGGATGTGATAGAGAGAAGTGGGAAGGTACCATGTGAATGGGAGTGGAGTCCTTCAGTTTCCCTCAGTGTCACACCAAGGGCCCCAAACTTTATCGAATTTATCGGGTGCGCCCCTATTCTCATATGTGAGTTTGTAGAGAGGGACAACGACATTCACTAGATTCTTCCAGGCTGTGACGGTGGGGAGGGTAGGGCCCATCCAATGCATTGCAACTGGTTTTTTTTTTTTTTTTTGCATAGAACAGCAATATTCTGTAGAGTAGCTGGGAGCTATTTTGGGCAATTAGAGTGTCTAGGACTCCTAGGAAGCAGGTTTCAGGAGCAGTCACAGTGGGGAAGGCTAAGTTATTTGATAGATATTTGGTCACTGCTGACCAGAATTTGGCGATATGGGGGCATGACCAGATCATGTGAACAAAGTTAGCTGAGCTTGCTGCACATCTCGGGCAGTGATCTGTTGGGGCACGGCCCATCTGGTGCAACCTTAGTGGTGTGATATACAGGTGATGGAAGGTTTTGTACTGTATTAACCTGTCTCTGGTAGATCTAAGACAGTTGTACATTGCATCTGTTGCCTCTTCCCAATCGTCTTGGGTGAGTGCTGGTATTTGGGAGGTCCACCATAGTTGTGCGGAATGGAAGGGTTTTGGGCCTATTGAGAGTAGATTTTGATACAGATTTGAGGTAAGCTTCGCTGGGTTACTAGATTGTAGAATAGCCTCCGTTGTTGGAGAAATGAGCTGAGGGGTGAGAGTGGCAAATTGGTCCCTGAACACTGATCGCAGCTGCAAATATTTATAAAAGGGGAGAGTAGGTTGTTGAGCTTTCTCTCGGATCTGCAGATATGTTGGAAAGGTTGAGTGTTCCATAAGATCTCCCAAATATTTAATATTGTGGCGAGGCCAATATATGAAGTTGTGTAGTGTCCTAAATTGTGGTAAATATCGGTTGCCCCAGAGTGGAAGCCTAGACGTAAGTAAGGGTGGCGGGTGTTTGAGTAGTGTAAGTGCTGTGGTCCAGGCTTTATGCGGAATAGTTAGAGTTGTTGGCAGTGGGGCTGTATCTTTAAGATGCCGGTAGGGAAAGTTGCGTAATCCTTCCAGGGAGCCAAGTATTGTTGCCTGGAGCTGCAGATTTGGATTGTAGGGGTCATGAATGAAGCACCAGTGTAGGTAGTGTATTTGTGAGGCTAAGAAGTAATGATAAAAGTGGGGGAGGGCTAGGCCTCCTTCGGCTAGTGGAGCGCATAGTTTTGTCCAGGCCATTCTGGGGGGTCGATTGTTCCAGATAAATCGTAGGATAATCTGGTTAAGTTTCTTAAAGAAAGTTTTAGGGATAAAAATTGGGGCGTTGTGTAGTATGTATAAAAATTTGGGAAGGTATATCATTTTTATTATATTTATGCGGCCCCAGAGTGAAAGTGGTAACTTGGCTTTGAGATCTGACAGCAAGGGGTCTAGGTTAAGTGGTATGTAATTAGTAGGATCTGTAGTTATCCAGACTCCTAAGTATTTAAATTGATTGGCCCATTTTAAAGGTATATTGGGTATTATTGGCTGGTTGAAGAGGATCTATAGGGCAGAGGATAGATTTATCCCAGTTGATTTGCAGACCGGAGTAGTGTCCAAATCTGTCCACTTGCTGCAGTAGAGAGGTCAGCGAATCTCTGGGATCTGCCAGGTATATTAGTAAATCGTCTGCATATAGCGATAACTTTTGTTCTTTGACACTTTGATTCCTCAGTTAAAAGATCAGTTAGTTCCTTGTAAATTTCCATTTTTTTTTACTCAGACTGTAGTTTATTTTAGACCTTATAATGTGAATGATAAAAAATACAAAGTCACCTTAACTGGTGGAAACCGCTTAAACAGTATGCCTTGTGTTTGCTTGTATGTCTAAGTTCTGGCTTGGGGGTACCAAAACAACAGTCTTGCATAACTGCACCACATGGTGGAGATTATAAAACAAAACAAAAAAAAAACATCTTTAAATATCTACTTATTCAGTGGTGTATTTCAGAAAATCCGCTTTCCTGCCTTTGTTTTTTTTTCCCCAGACGGAAGAAAGCGGATCTGCTGTCCTGTGCTGCTTCTTGTAGCTTTTGTAGATTTTTGTGCATTTTTGCAGCAATATCCGTTCCTCCGCATAGTCCAACACAGTGCCTTACAATGGAGCTACAGGAAGAAACTCATGACAGCAGATTCGCTTTCCTCGACCTTAATAAAAAAACACAGAATTTGCACTATTGTTATTGGAATCCAGTGAGATTAGATTGTGATGATTACAACTACAAGCTGGACAAAATGCTTGTACTGAGGATAGGCTAGGCACAAAATGATAGAGATGCCAAAAGACAGCAAATTAGGACAGATTAAAATGCCATAAATACAATGCTGAAAAGTGTTTTTTCTCTTTTCCATTTGTCCCGTTCCCTGTTCATGTTATATAATGTATTTTGTTAGTGTAATTTTTGGCCTGAAAATAACATTGCTTGTCCTATAGCTGGAATATGAGAAACAAGTGGCTACTATGAAGAAGATAACTGCTGCAGAAAATGACTTCTCTGTGTCACAAGCAGAACTGTCATCACGACAAGCCATGCTGGAAAATGCTTCAGATATAAAGGTACCTGTGTTTCTATGGGTTTTTTTTTTCTTACCTCTATTTCTTATCAATTCTTCATTTTATTTGTATTTTTTTTTCTGTGTTTTTCATTACTTGCTGTTTAGATAGAAAAATTCAGCATTTCTGCCCACGGGAAGGAGTTGTTTGTTAATGCCGATTTATATGTGGTAGCAGGTCGGCGCTATGGATTGGTTGGGCCTAATGGGTGAGTCATTAGAGATTACCAAGAACACTCTGGGAATCTGAAAGATTGTTGCTATAGACTTATGATCAGTGTTGTTTTTACATTTTGATTTTCCTATCTGTATTATCTGGAACCTGCCTCTATATTAAGGTTTTGTCTAATAACTTTCTTTTTCTTTAGGAAAGGCAAAACCACTCTCCTAAAACACATAGCAAACAAGGCACTGAACATACCCCCAAACATTGATGTCTTGCTGTGTGAGCAAGGTGAGAAATGCAAATATATGCATTGAATCTGTCATATGTTCACAGGGCTTTTCAGAGCTGTGTCTCATTAAACAATTGGCTCGGGAGGTCTTAGGATAATAATTATTTAGTACATTTTTGTGGTCTTAATGTATTGATATACTGTGTACCTGAATTTTTTACCATATTGTAACCGTAATTAACCCGTTTCTTTTTTTTTTTTTTTTTGCCCCTCTTAGAGGTTGTTGCTGATGACACACCTGCAGTCCAGGCTGTGCTTAAAGCTGATAAGAAGCGACTAAAGTTGCTAGAGGAGGAGAGAAAACTGCAAACCCGACTTGAAAAGGGGGATGACAATGCTGCCGAAAGATTAGAAAAGGTGAAAAAATTGGCGCCAGTACTAAGAATTAGTATACAAGATACATTTTGCCATTTTACTGGCATAGATTCGCCACAACTCTTTATTTATTTAGCAAAATTTTTACTATATTTGAGTAAAGATCCCTAGAAGCTTCCTCTGATAGCAGCTGCCATTTTAGCTTGGTCTTGGTAGCTTCCTGCTGCAGTTACAGCTGTTGGAAGTTTAGATCACACATTCCTAAGGGTGGGGGAAGTGAGCTCTTATGCATTCTTATGGGAGGGAGAGAGGAGAGAACTGAACAGACTCAAGCTCCAAATAAGGATATTATACCGAAGAACAAACAAAGGAGACAAGAAATCCTAAGTTTCTTTTGATAGAGTGCAGTGTTTCGGTGAGTGCTTATGGCTGTATTTACATAGACCTTTCTGATAAAGTTTTCTTAGTTTTTACCTTTCCTTTTCCTTTAATTGATTTTAAAGTGTAGTAAAGTGTAGTAAAGGAAATGTGTTTTTCTAAAGATGACAATAAGTCTCCTCTATCATTCTGTCAGGTGTATGAGGAGTTAAGAGCTATGGGGGCTGCATCTGCCGAGGCCAAGGCGCGCAGGATTCTGGCTGGTCTTGGCTTCACGCCTGAAATGCAGGACAGAGAAACCCGTCGATTTAGTGGAGGTTGGAGAATGAGAGTCTCTTTGGCCAGGTTATATTTCCTTTTTACTGTGTCATTATCTTTCTCTTAGTTAAATATTAATTTGTCCCTCTTCTGGCTTATCCTGCTGAAGGAACAACATTTTCCCAAAAATGTATTTATTTATTTATTTATTTTTTTAAAAAGGCAGTTTGCTCGAAGAACAGTCTGTGCAAAGCTGCATAGCTATAAACTTTTAAGTGGATGGTTTGGAGGTGCTGTTGGTCAGTTAATGCTGGGTTACCACGTTGGGTTGTATGTCAAGCTTGCAGTCCAGCAGAGTGTTTAGTTTATCATAATCATGCTCTTTGAGACCTGCCCCAATAGCTTGAGCATCTTAGTGGCACATTAAAGGGTTAGAGCTGAACTGCATGCAGGGGCTTAAGAAACCCTACCTGTGTCATCTGCACAGGCAAAAGCTTAAGTGAAAGCAAAGGAGGGACAATACCCTTTATAAATCTTGCCATAAATTTCTTTACAGTTTCCTATTTTTAAACTTCAAAGTATGAAGATCTAAACTAAAGTATGAAGATCTACATGGTTTAATTAGGATTACTCTTCCTAAAGCAAAAATAATGTACAGGTATAGGACCCGTTATCCCGAATGCTTGGGACCAAGGCTATTTTTCTTCATACCTTAAGGATATTAAAAAAAAAAAAATCAATAAAACATTAATTAAACTCAATAGGATTATTTTGCATCGAGTAAGGATTAATTATATCTTAGTTTGGATCAAATACAAAGCACTGTCTTATTTTTACAGAGAAAAAGGAAATTTATTTTAATCAAATAATTAAGATTTTTAAAATTGGAGTCTAAGGCAGTGTTTTTCAACCTTTTTTGGGCAAAGGCACACTTGTTTCATGAAAAAAATCACGAGGCACACCACCATTAGAAAATGTTAAAAAATGTAACTTTGTGCCTATATTGACTATATATAAAGTAATTCTCTTGAATAGGAATCAAATAAACACAAAGAAAGTATTTTATAATTACTTTATTATGAAATATTAAGTAAACAAAATAGTGAAAAATTTTCTCCACAAACCCACCCCCCCACTGATTTTTTTTTTTTTATACACACAAAAATTTTATATTATATATATATTATTATTAATTGTTTTCTTACATGTCAGGCTGTCTTGGGGTGCGGCATCCAGGGGTGTCCCGGGATTGTCCTCCGGTGGGGAGTAGGGCTGCTGTGCATGGGCCTGGCCCCTGGTGGATCTGGTCTGTCGGGGCAGGGCCTGGGCAGTTGCTCCCCCCGGTCGGGTTGTGCCAGGGCAGGATAGTGCTGCCTCTCCTCTCTGGTTGCTCCGCCCTCCTGGATCCGATGCCGGATGACGTCACAGGCAGTGACGATTTCCGGGCATCAGGGAGCCAGGAAGTGGAAGGTGTCCCAGAGGCGACCGCACCTACGGCACACCAGGCAACATCTCACGGCACACTAGTGTGCCGCGGAACAGTGGTTGAAAAACGCTGGTCTAAGGCATACAGGCTTTCCGTAATTCGGAGCTTTATGGATATCTGGTTTCCGGGTAACGGATTCCATACCTGTTTATGACCAGTTCCAGCATGGAACAAAGAACAAATTTTGATTTTGTTTGCTATAAACACTACTGCTAATTAAATACAGAACTTTGGATATATCCAGACCTTCCGATTTAAAAACAGTAGATGCTTTTTACTATTCAGACTGTTTCACACAGCACAGAACTTTACCATGGACAACACTACCTCTGAAAGCCTTCTTGCTTAATGCAAGAGATAAAATCCCTTATTATGCAGTATCCTCTTGTGGGTCACATTTTCTTAGTTAGTTTGAAGTTTCTATTTATCTAAAAAGAAAATATAAAACTGAAATATTAATACAATCCTTTTGGAATCATGTTACATCATATTATTATTATGTGAACCAGTTCATACCAGTGCTGGCCTCCTCTATTTAAACTTAGCTCTTCCCTTCATCTTCTTACAGAGCTCTCTTCATGGAGCCAACTCTACTGATGCTGGATGAACCTACCAATCACTTGGATCTCAATGCTGTTATTTGGCTTAACAAGTATGTGTCTGCCCAGCAAAAATTAACTGTAGCATTTGGCTTTAGCAAAATGATCAAAATGCTAACTTTTTGTTGTGCTCTATAGTTATGGTAATATATAAATATATACATATATTCCATTAGGGATGCACCGAATCCAGGATTGGGCCTTTTTCAGCTGGATTCGGATTTTACCAAATTAACGCTCCTGGCCGAACCAAATCTGAACCATTAAAATCATGTGACTTTTTTGTGTGTGGTGCCCTTTAAGCCTTCCATATCCTAATTTGCATATGCAAATTAGGATTCAGATTGGTTCGGTATTCAGCCAAATCCTTTACAAAGGATTCTGAGTTCGCCTGAATCCAAAAAAGTGGAATCAGTGAATCCCTGCGCAGAAGTGCTTCTGAGCAGTTAACGGAGAAATTATTCTTTCAGTTAGTGTTTAGATTTTATGAAGTCAACATTGTTTTGTGGTCATAGCAAGACAAGATTGCCACATGCAGCCTGTGTGTGTTATTGTTAGAGGCTGGCTTACCCTAGGTTCTTAAAGGGAGCACGCAAAGGCTTCTCGGTGGACTTCTGATTTGTTTTGATTGTACTTGTCTGATTTCTTTTGATGCAGAAAGTACAATTTGACTTGTAATAACAAAATTAATCAGTGTTTTATAACTAAAAAAAACTCTAGGCAGCAAGTGTTCTGTTCATTGAACTAATGTTGATAAACGGGGTATGCTGTCCCTTTTGTTTAACGTTTATAATAAATCTGAGCTGTATATGTCAGCCTTCCTGATCAGCAACATGAATGTCTTGTAGTGTCTATTAGACATTCTCTGCTGTGTGGATTTCTGCCTGCTTGCCACATTGTACCTCTGATAGAGCAGGAGTCCTAGCTATTATGGTGAATTAAATGGCTGAAGTGTAACATTGTATATTTGTAGAAATAAAGGCCAGTGATAGATTAATAATAAATATAGCAATCTGTACAATCAGCTGCATTTATTTTATTATAGATTTTAAAAATCATGTATGTTTTGTGCTGTCTGTATTGTCTTACATGGTAAGGCCTGTTTTTTTTTTTTTTTGTTAGTCTCTGTGTATGTGTGTATGGTGCGTGAAACAGCCACACTCATACATGGACTGCCTACAATTCTTCAGCAGTCTTCCTTTGTCTTTTCAGTTACCTTCAGGGCTGGAAGAAAACTCTTTTAATTGTGTCCCACGATCAAGGGTTCTTAGATGATGTCTGTACGGATATAATGCACCTGGATTCACAGAAGCTGTATTATTATCGAGGCAACTACAGTAAGTACATAATGGCTAATGAATGTGTATTTACCATACTATAAAGTCCTTCCTGTGTGCATTTATATACTTTATCATAAATGGAATGGCTCCATCCGTGCAAACCATGCAGGGTTAATGGTTTGTTAACACCAAAAAAAGAAAGGGATCTCTGTACATTTAAATATAATGTAGTGTTACCTTCCTCTGGTAAAAGTTGTGTGTTTATCTTAGAAACAGTATCATAGTTAATATAAATAAGCTGCTGTGTAACCATGGGGGGGTGGAGCCACTTACGTTAAAAAGGCACATATTTGCATAGAAAATATCAGAAGCTATGTGGAACAAAATGGATTTAGACCCATGGCATACAGGACATATTTTCCCACCAGGGTAGATGTGGACATGCGGTCTGTCATTTACTACAATAGAGTCCACCTAACACTAGAAGTGACAAGATTTCTGCCAGAAGACCACCAGCTGAGAATACACTTGATGTTACATTGATCTTAGTTCTTAACCAGGACGATGAATAGGGATGAATTGTCTTTCATGTCTCACTGCAGTACTAAGGGAGGAAAATAATACATACAAAAAATAATACATTAAGATACGGAACTAAGTATTTTTACAGCATGTGTTTGCTTGAAATAGTAACCGAAGTAACTCACAATCCTGTATATAGTTCTTTTAAGTTAATTGGGCTATATCTCTCATGATATGATTCATGAGATATACTTACCTTCTGTTTGGGTTTTTATTAGTTGAAATAATTGGGGTCCTACTGTCTACAACTGCTAGAGCACGGAGTTATACTAAATGGTAACCATATACTGATTGAGTTGCATTTTGAGCAGCTGCCTCGGCAGCAGTCCGGGATAGCTGCCAGACACATCGCTATGTTTGCAACAATTGTTGCGATTGTATAATAAACTCCAATCTGTAACATTGTCGTAAGGCTGCCTGTATATTATATGATACTGATCGCTACATTTGAGATCAATGTGGCATTCTTAGAGGCAGTTCCCAACTGCAGCTTGATTAAATTGCTACAACTAAGATTTTGCAACATTTCGCTAGTTCAGTTACCACACCAAGGGACATTAGCCCTTTGATATAACACTATTTTGGTCTGTTGAGAGACCGTGTTAGAACAAACTGAGATTGCACTTTATATTTTTTAATTCTTTATTTTCCTATTCTTTTTTTCTTTTTAACGTATGAAGTTTTAATGTGATTGAATAAAGATTGATTTTATTATTTGGTGTGCCATTACACTTGTGTCTCTCACTGCAGTGCTAAACTTTTCTGCTGGTTGACTTGGAAAACCCCTACTTGGTCAACCTTATCCACTACATTAAAAACTGAAAGAAGTAGCTGTTGCATTTGTGTTACTATATGATAAGGCAGTCATGCACAGTTTGTGTAGGATGTGAGGTTTTTGTTCTTCCTTCCGTGCCCCTTTAGTAGCAGTAATGGACAAACTTACATATAAGGTTTTCATTAATCTATAATAAGTTTTAGGGATTGTATACATTTATGATGACACGACTTTCTGTGTTGTTGTCTTTTTAGTGACATTTAAGAAGATGTACCAGCAAAAGCAGAAGGAACTGCAGAAACAGTATGACAAGCAAGAGAAAAAACTCAAAGACTTAAAAGCAGGAGGAAAGTCAGCTAAACAAGCGGTGAGAAAAAACATCTCGCCTTATTTCTTTGGCCACTTTAGAAAAAAAAAACCCAAACTGTAGCCAATTCTGTGGCAACTTGCAGAGCAAAACCTGCTGGACACAGATCATAGAAGTTT
The DNA here is from genome assembly GCF_000004195.4 of Xenopus tropicalis. Lineage (NCBI taxonomy): Eukaryota > Metazoa > Chordata > Amphibia > Anura > Pipidae > Xenopus > Xenopus tropicalis. The sequence goes on from NC_030684.2 coordinate 75,379,051, forward strand.
TAGGCTGTACACTATTTTTTCACTAAATCTCTAAGTGTCTATTATGTGTCTGTATGATCTTCTCACTTTCACTATCTTTGTTTCAGGAGAAGCAGACAAAAGAGGCACTAACTCGCAAGCAGCAGAAGTGTCAGAAGAAGAACAATGACAAGGAAGACAATGATCCTGTTGAATTACTAAAGAGGCCCAAGGAATATACTGTGAAATTCACTTTTCCAAATCCACCTCCACTCAGCCCTCCAATTTTGGGTCTTCATGGTAAGCAGAAGTATCTTCTCACTCTGCAGGTACTATTGCTGATAACAAATGACAATATCTCTGATTTTAACTTAATTTTCCTAGGTGTGGATTTTTGTTATTCTGGACAAAAGCCACTGTTCAAAAACTTGGATTTTGGCATAGACATGGACTCTAGAGGTAAGCTTCTTCCTTCTGTGTGTTGAAAATGTGCCATTACTTGTATTATCATCTCACCCTGATTCTTCTTTCCTCTCCGCAGTGTGTATTGTGGGCCCCAATGGAGTAGGGAAGAGTACACTGCTCTTGCTGCTGACTGGAAAACTTACTCCTGTAAGTGTGTTAAAAATAAGATTTAGAAGAATATAAATGTTACTGTTTATTCATTAGGAATAACATTATATTTCTCTTATTGTTGCTAGACCAAAGGAGAAATGAGAAAAAATCACAGACTGGTGAGTATGTTAGTTTGTTTCTCACCAGTTACGTAGTTCATGTGATATAGCTGTAGTACAAAATGGTACGTTTATTATGGCACCTACATTTAAAACTTTCTTCCTGCAGAAAATAGGATTCTTTAACCAGCAATATGCAGATCAGCTAAACATGGAGGAGACAGCTACAGAATATCTACAACGCAATTTCAATCTTCCATATCAGGATGCACGCAAATGTCTGGGAAGGTTTGGTCTAGAAAGCCATGCACATACCATCCAGATCTGCAAGCTGTCAGGTACCCTTTAAATCTCTATATCTGTAAAATAGACATGCACAAAGCTCACCCAGCAATCAGTATTATTAGTATGATTCTGATTTTCAGCCTTTTTTACTTTGCAGGAGGGCAGAAAGCTAGAGTGGTTTTTGCTGAGCTGTGTTGCAGGGAACCTGACGTATTAATTTTAGTAAGTTTTGGAATTGCAGTTGGGTTGATTAAATCTATTACACTTTATGTACTAGGTACTGACTTCCTTCAGATAATCTTACTTTAACATGTTTTTGTTTGTTTTTTCTTCTTCAATCCCATAGGATGAACCCACCAATAACCTAGATATAGAGTCAATAGATGCTCTTGCGGAAGCGGTGAATGAATATAAAGGAGGCAAGCACTCACATTTTTCCTATGTTCTTTCTGTTTCTTCTCATTTTTTGGTACTTATCTTCTGCCCTCCTTACAAGCTGTGTTATGTATTAACTGAATACCCTACATATCCCTGGTAGGAACGTGCACTTTTGTTTTCAGTCATAGTAAACACTATACCCATATGTAAACCATGGGTATGAAAAGCAACTAAAGCAGTGTTATTCTTAGGGTGAAACATTTTGCTGATTCTCCAAACCATGTGTTATATAACTCACAAGTACCTAGTAAATGATATCCTCATAAACCATGTTTAGTGATGTCATCAGTTATAATTGGCGCTAAATTGTGTACTTTCTGTAACATGACTTACTAAAACTTGTGAACCCGTGCTTTAAAATATGAGGATATTAGAAGACACCTCTGGCCTTGGCACCTTAGCCTTTGGCCTTATGTCTTTATATAGACATGGAACTGATAAACAAAATGTGACCAAATGGAGTAGTCCCATAGTCTCCTCCTTGAGCATTTGGTACAAAATGTTCCCATATTCATCTGACATCTTCTCCAGGCTTCATGTCTAGCAAATATTATCTAAAAGGAAAGTATGCTGCCAGGGTTTTAGACTTCTGGATATAGATTACTTCAGGGTTTCCAGACACGTTTGAGATTTGGTGCGACTAACTATGGTCCCACGGAGTTTGCTGTGCTTCCATCATTTTCATACGCCAAAGTACAGTAAAAACTGATAGAGAAGGCCACCTTCAGTGACCAAACCCAATGTGCAACCTAAGTTCAAGTAGCAACAAAATGCAAATGGCACTCAGGGCTGCAAAAAAGGGAGCAAGCCCTTTAAAAACTTTTATTGCAGAGGTGCAACGTTTCATGGCAAAGTGACCCCTTTATCAAGCATCAAGGGGTCACTTTGCCCTGAAACTTTGCACCTCCGCAATAAAGGTTTTTAAAGGGCTTGCTCCCTTTTTTGCAGCCCTGAGTTCCATTTGCATTTTGTTGCTACTTTGGTTTTGGGAGGGTGCCGATCCCTCCAGCAGTGTGCACCGGGTCATCTTAATATGTCCTTAAAATGTCCTACACAATATGAGCAGTTCATAGCAGTAGGAATTCTTCAATTATGCTTCTCCAAGGCCACAGGCTAAGGGCATTCCTACATCTCAATGAGCCCACTGTATAACAGAACTACAAATAGTCCAGCAAGGGCAATAAAAGTGTTTTTCTTCAAATCTCCTGTATGTTGTTGGTTGGTTTTCCAGTTACTCATTACTGTTATGTCCTCATAATCTAGGTATTGCAGTCTTAGTTTGTCATTAATCTCGCACAATGCACAGCACAACCTCTGTCTTGCACTGGTCTTCTGTTTTCTTTTTATGCTCTGCCTTACATTAAGCATATGAACATTTTTCTGTCTGTTTCCTCCCCAGCTGTTATCACAGTGAGCCATGACGCCCGGCTTATTACAGAGACGAACTGTCACTTGTGGGTGGTAGAGGACCAGACTGTAAATCAAATAGAGGGTGATTTTGATGACTATAAGAGAGAGGTCTTGGAGAGCCTGGGAGAAGTGATAGTGAACAAACCACGGGAGAGGGACTAAGAAGAGCAATACATTAGATAAGTCAAACAAAGGAGTTCTGGGATGAGAAGGTGTTCCACTTCCCTGTCATATCTGGCTCTAACACCTGAGCTGCTGCATCACAATGGGTCTGCATAACTCATTTTTATTACTATTTTGCTGCCTTGTTACTAAAGAATATTAAATATTTATATATTGGCTCTCAAGTTGTTTTTGTCTGATGCTTTGTTTCATGAAATGTAATATACAACAAATTAAAAGGCTGCTGTTAGGTGAGAGGCATAGGGTTCATCACACAGAAAAGTACAAAAATTAAAGCACAAGTTTTCCAAGAGAAAATAGAGGGAGAGGAAAAGCAGAATATAGTCAGACATGTCAGACTATACCCCCAGAATGAATTCTTAACCAATAGATAGTTTATGTTAAGTGACTTATTAAAGAATCTTGCCAAACTGGAATTTATATATCTGTAAATATTGTCCTTTCCTTTGATCCACCATTTAGTGATGGGCTGTGTGCTCCCTCAGAGATCACATGACCAGAAATAAAGGAAGTAGTGTGGGAGCAAATGACAGAACTCTGGCCATTCATTGGCTGATGGGGCTTAGCATGTATGTGTGCCTTGGCTCGTTTGTGTGTACGGTGAATTCTATAACCCCAGGAGGCGGCCCTTAATTTTTAAAATCGCAATTTTCTATTTAGGATTACCCAATAGCACATACTACTAAAAGGTATATTTTTATGAAAATGGTTTATTTAGATGAAGCAGGGTTTTACATATGAGCTTGTTTATGCAACATATTTTTAGCGACCTACATTGTTTGGGGTATAGTTTTCCTTTAAGTGATATTGTGTATAGCAGGGATCCCCAACCTTTTATACTCATGAGCCACATTCATATGAAAAACATGTTGGAGAGCAACACAAGCGTGAAAAAAGTTCTTGGGGTGCAAATAAGAGCTATAATTGGCTATTTGGTAGTCTCTATGTGGACTGGCAGCATATCAAAGGCTCTCTTTGGCTTTACACTGGGTTGTATGGGTTGATGGGTAATCAACACTTGCCTCCAAGCCAGGAATACCAAAATATGCACCTACTTTGAGGCCACTGGGAGCAACATCCAAGGGGTTGGAGAGCAACATGTTGCTCACGAGCAACTGGTTGGGGATCACTGGTGTATAGCATCCAAACGGATTGCTTTTGTTTTCTAACTTGTATGTGACTGTTTCATCTAATTGCTGATTAGATTACAAACTATATTAAATATGCCCCCCCCCCCCTTCCAACACACTACACAGACCTAAGAAAAATGCTGGTCTGTGATAGCTTTCTAGATTTGAGATGACCAACAGAATAAAGACCCTTTCTGTGATGATAATTTAACTTATAATTAAAGAGATGTAAACAGCACTGAGGATCTAATGAAAGGCAAATGGCAGCATTGTTGGATTATTATAAGCACAGGGTGTGATTTAATTAGGGACAGCAGTTGAAAAGAGTCTTCTGACCCTAAAATTCATATTTAACCCAGAACCAGATCTGTAAATAATAAATATGGACTGCAAGTTTAATTTTAAATGGATGATTATTAATCGGTTATGATGAGTGCACTACATTTTATGGAGCTATTATACACTGCACAGCTGAACTAGGGACACAATCACATGGCTCCAAAAAAGCCCATGTCTGAGGATTCATATGGCATTAATTACTAACCAGTCCCCTTGAGTGCTTCTAAAGTTCTTTATAAATGTAATAGATTTTTTTTTTTTTAAAGAGCAATTTTTTCCTCTATTTCCTTTTGCATGTTTGTCCTAAATTCTCCTAATTATACATTGTATTGGTATACAGATCTTCAACCATGACTACAAGTCCCACAATGCCTTGGATTATCTGTGAATAACAGAACAGATGAATAAGAGAAACAAGGTGGTGTGGGAAGGAAAGTTGTGGATGGGGGGATTGAATTCTTCCACATTGTTTCTGTAGTCAGACAAGTAGTTAAAGGAATTAAAGAGTATATACAGATACTGCTGTTAAAAGCAATTACATTTACATATAAATTACAGAAAAATGTATTTTGGCAAATCTCTTAGAATGTTCTTAGGGAGGGTGCGAGGGGGGGGACTAGTGTTTTGGGGAGAAAAGACGTTGCGGGGAAGTTTAGTTTCACTATAATTACAAAACTGAAGATTGCTTTAAAGTGATGGTGTCTTTTTAATCAATACACACTCTTACGCTATTGGCTCAAACTGAAGTGGTAGGGATAAAAATATTGCTCATTCTGACAGACCCAAAGTGGGTAGGTTGTTAATATGTTGGAGCATAAAGCATAATTTAAAGCCATGGTAACTGAGCACCCAGTGGTTCTGAGAATAATAAGAGACTAAAGGATATGAAGAACTGGCAGAGGAAATGCAACATCATGGTGGTGGGACCACAGTAATGTAATGGGGGGGGGGGTGGGGAGAAAGATTTGCTGGACAATAACCAATAATGTGTCACTTTTTCAAAAGTTGCTTGCAGGAGGAAACTTTGCACGACTTTGGAAAAACTAAGCAAGGTGTATGCCTTTCCACTGGCAATTCACTTTGTTGCCAGTGGAAAAGGCATTTCTACTATCTTGGTAGGTTGCTACCAACACAGCCAGGGGTGCAAGCTAGACAGGGGCATCCATGTACTTTTTTTTTTTTTTATTTTTAATAATCACACAGACATGTTGTACAGACCCATTTAGACACAATGTTATAATTTAATTATGTACAGAATGTTACACATCCACAGGCTGGATCAACAGTTACAACATACACAGCAGAATATTTGTAAGAAAGGGAAACTGATAGAGCTTATTGGCTCAGCACCCTCTGCATATTTGGGCTGTTTGTACAGACTGCATTAATCCACAGTTATCAGTATGGTTTAAGTGTCTGCCCAATGTTTTTGAACTGTCTGCATGCTATACAGTATATAAACTTATTTTAGAAGCAAAAGCAAGCATCAAAGCTTGGGAGATGCTTTAGGGGAGGATAGTAAATTAAGCGCAGGACGATTTTCTCCCAAGCCCAAAGCTACCAGTGCAGCAGTGAGAAGAGTCTTCTTGGGTACAGTAAGTGGCTGAGAAGGCATCACCTGCATGGAAGAGAAACCCAGGAGATGAAACAATATGAAGACAAATTTGTGTAATATGATAACATTCCCCAGTTCTGATAATTCCCTAATTCTGCTAATAACTACCTTCTGTGCATTTCTGCCACTCAACAGTAGAACTAGAACTGTTCTTTGTTTTCAATGAGGGTGGGATATTACCAACAACTCTAGTTGCAAACTTAATGTTTTGCACCAAAATATGAGTTTGAAGCCTCAACAAGTTATGGGACAGATTAATACATTTAGGGGGAAGGTAAACATTAGTGAGGATAGGGGCCAATGAAGATGAAAGTCATGTCATGGTTAAAAGGTCAAGTAACAGAATGCTGAAGAGGACAGCTCAGAAATGGCATGCATGGAGCAAACCAACTCACTGTGGGGGCAGCATGTCAAGAAGGAAATGGAGTTTATAGGTAAAGGGGATTATTCCATTATTATGAAGGTAGACAAAATAATTTATTGCAAGGACTGGCATATGGTAGAGCAAGGGGACAAATACTTGGGAGGGGTTGGGGAAGGCAGGTGGTTTTGCTTTCCTGTGGCTCAAGTAGCAGTTAGGAAGGTTTCATTTAAACTCAATAGAAGTCTGTCTGTTTACAACTTAAATTACTACATAAAAACAGAAATATGGTCAGTTCATCTATATTATATCATCAGAGGGTTAGATCTTGTCTGAGAAAAATGGCAACATTGAAAGGCAAACACATAAGAGAGATTAGACCATAATAAATTAATGCCCTGACTATACAAATATCACTAGACTCTGAAAGTGACATTTAAGTAAGGGGTGGATTATACCTTATAATACATACAATTGTTGACCAGTTGCGGTATTTGTCTAGAAAGTATACTAGTGATTGCTATAGCATATACAAGACTAATTTTCTGCTATTTAGATGTAAATCCACCCTCTCTTCCAGTTTGTGCGCTATATTACTTTATCTTAAAGTGCATTTGCTTTGCACTCTGCAGCATGAAATCACTGTGCATGTCACATATACTGTTGCCTGGGAGTCCATTTAATTATGGTAATTTAGGCTTCCTTATCAAGTATGGTTGTGTAGACAGGAAAGGAAGCCTAAAGCTGGCCATGCACGCACCGATAATATCATACGAAACTTCGTTTCGTACGATATTCGGTGCGTGTTTGGCAAGTCGGTGAGTCGACCGGTATCGCAGGAGGCTGCTGATATCGGTCGACTCGCCGATCGGCCAAGTCAGAAAATTTTGATCGGGCACCATAAAAGGCGCCTGAGCAAAATATGCCGTCAGGGCTGAATCGGCAGAAGGAGGTAGAAATCCTATTGTTTCTACCTCCTTATCTGCTCTTTCAGCCCTGACCGATGGTCGCACGAAACATCGTCAGATCGCCACGTGTGTGGCCACCTTAAGTGAAATATCCTTATGAGTTCTACCAATAACAAAAGGATATACAAGACACACAGTATATAGACACACCCAATTTACAGTTAGGTCAATAAATATTCAGACCCTGCTAGGTTTTTACCATAAATATTGAAAATTAAGTTATATAATGAACATGGACTAAAACTGCAGCTTTAACTTGAGAGTATTTACATCCAAACTGGGTAAATGGCATAGGAATTACAGCACTTTTTTTTTTGTAGTTTCCTTATCAAGGGATCAGAAATAACTGACAGTGGGCTGACAAGCTGTTGCATGGGCAGATGTAGGATGTTTCCCAATTATTTAATTACCAATGAAAAATAGCTCTGAAGTTATTTCAAAGTGTGAATTTGCATTGCATTTAGAAGCTATTACTTGAGGTCTAAAGAGCTGTCAAAGCATAGGCTAAGATTCAGCCAAAGCCTCACAGTTCAGATGGTCAACAGCTGAAAACATTTTGAAAAAAAAACAACCCAATAGCTTTTTTTAAAGCATAGAAGTGGAATATTCTTCAATGAACATGCATTTTACTTGTTGAAGACAAAACCTAAAGCAGGAAAACCAACACATCACTTGGGAGGAAACCCTGCATTTGGTGATCTCCATCAAAGTATTGAAATGGTAATTAATATTTATTATTGTTAGTTATGTCCAATTATTGGGAGGGGCTATGTATAAAAATGGCAGTATTTCCTAAATGGGTTATTTAATATTTTTGTGAAACCCCTTGAATTAAAGTGGTCTACAATAACATCTTGATCCATGCTAAGAAGTGTTATATTATTCATCACTTACCCGCTCCAATTTATGTAGATGTATTAGACCATCTGAGGCCACGTAAAAGGTGGAGTGAGCATCAAAAGACCTACAAAACAAAAGATCAGCAATTGCATCTAGTTCTATATAGTAGAAGGCTAGGGTGAAGATATATCAGACTACTTACTTGTAAAGCTCTGTCTTGTCAGTACGATAGAAGTGGAAGAGAAGAGTGTGCAAAGGAAGGCCTGAGATTGCCCAACGAGCTTGGATACTACATGTTTCAGGGTGAGATGTCAGTTTCAAGATAGAGACACTTGCATTGGATAAGTAACTCAAGAACAAAAACCTTGAAAGTGTCAGAAGTAGCTGATACAAGATGATACCTCTGTAACAGTAAAGAAAAAATAACGGCATTGTAAAAATGCAACACACATCAATACAGCTAGTGAGAAGCAAAAAAAAAAAGTCTTTAATGGGAAGGTACACGCAAGTAATTAAAATCTTTCCTTTCTGCAGAAAATGGAATTGTAAGCAACTGTCCAAAAGACATTCATTCAATGTATTCAATTATTTTAAAGTTCAAATGAATTTAAAAAGCAGTTTCTCCATCCTTTGCTATTCCCTTCTCAGTTTGTCTGACTATAGTAACAATGTATCACAAATCACCACCACAATGCTTTGTATGATTTTTGGCTTGAAAAGAGCCGACACAATGGTTAGTAGTCAGATAAATAAGAAACTGCCTTTAGTGGAAATTTCATTTTTAAATAACTTTAAAAATCACAAGGTGTTTAACAAATGTATATTTTTTAATTACGCAAAATAAGTTGTTTTCATTTTTGGGGGCATCCCTTTTAAAATAGTACATATGCTTTCTTTACATAACTAATCCTAAGCCCAGCAGTATAATAAACCCGTCCGATGCAGGGGAAGTATCAGGGGAAGTGTCCACTATGCGGCGATCGATTCCTAGCCCGACTCCTTCCTATAAAGAAGGAAGGCTAGGCTCGATCAATCGATCGCTGCATAGTGGATGCTTCCCCTGATACTTCCCCTGCATCGCCATATCGCCTTTCTTCAAATGACCGGAAGCCAACTTTTAACAGGTATTTTGTACTACAGCATTCAAAATAATAAATGGTTTGTAGGATAGGGCAATTATTGGGGCTGGATAGAATAGATTTTTTAGTTAAAAATTTTTAGTGTTACTTTAAAGGAACAGTAACGCCAAAAATGAATTTTTTTTTTCAAGTAATTAAAATATAATGTACTGTTGCCCTGCACTGGTAAAAGTTGTGTGTTTGCTACAGAAACCCTATTATAAAATTTATATGAATAGGCTGCTGTGTAGCCACGGGGGCAGCCATTCAAGCTGGAAAAAAGAAGAAAAGGCACAGGTTATATAGCAGATAAACACTATTGTATTCTACAGAGGTTATCTGCTATGTAACCTGTGCCTTTTCTTCTTTTTTCCAGCTTGAATGGCTGCCCCTGTGGCTACACAGCAGCTTTGTTTATATAAATTTATGGGGCAAACATACCAGTTGTACCAGTGCAGGGTGGCAGTAAATTATATTCTAATTTATTTTATACGCTTTCATTTTTTGGTGTTACTGTTTTTCTTTAAGCTGCCTGAGCTGGAGAGCTAGTGCTGTTCTGGCACAATATTTAATAAGATGAAGTACTATTTACATTTACACTACAATCTAGGTATGGACTGCATCAATTACAGCCCGGTGCGACCCATGGAAGAGGCTTGTTCCCCTAAGCTACTACTGGGCTGGAGGTGGCATAGGGAGAATTTTTTAAAGTCAAGATTGCAGCTCTTAAATATTAGTAAGACAGGCATGTTCTAGAAATGTGTCAGCATTAATTCTTAAATAAAAAGGTTGTTTGGGCTTAAGGCAGATGGATAACAGGAATCAGAACCAGCGGTGGCGGTCATGGACAATTTTTAATACAGACAGGACCCAGTTAAACCTTTTGGGTGTGGAAAGTACAGAACATAGGGGCTATTTACCCCCCAATGCTTTCAGAGGGAAATCATCTTCTGCAGACCCAGCTGGATAGTATTTTCTCACCGTGTATGTATATGCAGGACACTGCAGACAAATTCCACATCCTTTCTGTATATGGAGTAATCCATACTTTTCAACAAGAAATCTGGCAGCTGAAAAAAAGAAAAAAGACAGACTTTCCCATATGTACCATGACCCCAGAATAGTCATTGTATGCAGGGTAACAACCAGGGAGAGGGAACGGGACAGGCAGGGGTCCCGTCAGGGTTCCAGTCAAATCTGGGGACCTGAACAGATCATTCTTTAAGGCAACCCTGATTATCAGTTAAATGGCTATACAAGGGCAGATTTAAACTGCCGTTTCAGGTCCTTCAGACCAGTTCCAGTTTATTTGCCCATGTATGGGAACCCCCAACAGATATCTGGCCTAATATTGACCAGATATCGATCAGGCAGGTTTAATTTTCCCATCCTCGCTCCAACTGGTCTTGTTCTTGTCATTGTAATTTGATTGTTTTGCCCTCCAATATCACTCACCTTAGTTTGGCATATCGGTGGAAAGATCCCACTGCGGCATTTTATTAAAAAGGAAGGTCACCTAAAATTAGGCCTTTAATATCTTACAGACAGATTTAACCTAATGAACTTTGCAACTTGTTTTTTCTTATTAAAAGGGGCTGACCACTCAAAAGGAAAATGTAATTTTAAGCAACTTTGCAAAACCAAACTATTGAAAGTTGAAGTTATTTGTAAAAGTATTTGCAAATAAGACCAGCAACTGTTTGTAGCTGAACCCAGCTGATTACCTGACGTAGAGGAGAACTGACTTCAGCTACAGTTTCAAGTGTCAAAACAGAAAAAGACATATTGTTTTTAATAGCAATTACATTTACAAATAACTGTAAAACCGTTAAAAATGACTGAAAAAGTAACCTGCCTAACCATGAAATAAATAGAAGCCTACCTCTTCCCTTAGCTTGGCATGCATTATAGCCAGCTGTTGTTCCATGTCAGGCTGGTTGTTTCCAGGGACTGAACAATCTTCCATCTTCTTGCTTGGTTGAAAGGCTAAAATTCCATGCTGAGTACCAGGAACAGGAAATGCAACAGCCTGATAAGGTGTCCTGCAAACTCCTGGTTCAAACAAACTTCTAAAACAGTCAAGCTGAGCACTACTTAAATGCCATGTGTCTTTGCCCACTGGAAACACACACCCCACACTGGTGCAAGGCAGATAGGAAGAATGCGGCTTAGACATATGAAGTTTTGTCCTCAGTGGTGCAATAGTAGACCGTAGATGCCTTTGATGCTTTTCCCGTCCATTAAATGGAGGGCATTGTCGGTAATTCGCATATTTAGGACGTGTAAATGAGCTTGTAGTTGTCGATGGTAAAACATTTTTGAGAGAAGTAGGATAAAGCAGGCGTGGGTTCAATTCTGGGGGCCAGCCAATATCATGAAGCTAGAAAAATAAAGAGAGTAATAAAGAAAGCAGTGTATAATACCTTCTGCAGTACAAATGCATTATTAATTGGTGGAGTAACAATAAAAGTGTAAAATGCGGGAAAACTTAAAATCAGTCACATAAAAATAAACTTTTTAATGCTGCACATATAAAACTTCTGACTTGGCTTATATTTATAAATGAGAAGGTAGCATCTGAAATCATATAAACCATCCCCTATGATGTGGGCCAGTGGGTCTCAAGCTGTGTGGCTTGCTTATAAATCTTGTAAGGCGTTTTATTTGCCCCTATATTTAGAGTAGCTACTTCTACATACAGCTTCAAATCCCAAATATCACATACATACTTATATAGATACATTTTTATAACGTCTTTACAAAAGATTGTAGGTATAATTATAGGACTTGTTATCCAGAATGCTTTGAACCTGGGGATTACCAGTTGGTCCTTCCAATGGACACGAGGGCACCCACTCCGTTTAGAAGAAAGAAGGTTCCTTTTAAATTTTCGGAAATTATTTTTTACTGTGAATTGTGTGAGTTGTGAAATTCCCTCCCTGTATTAGTTGTACTGGCTGATACATTATATAGCTTTAAAGGAACAGTAACACCAAAAAATGAAAGTGTATAAAAGTAACTAAAATATAATGTGCTGCTGCCCTGCACTGGTAAAAGTTGTGTGTTTACTTTACTTACTCTACTATAATTTATATAAATAAGCTGATATGTAGCCATGGAGGCAGCCATTCAAAGGAGAAAAGGCACAGGCACATAGCAGATAAAACACTATTGTATTCTACAGAACCTGTTATCTGCTATGTAACCTGTGCCTTTCCTCTTTTTTTCCCAGCTTGAATGGCTGCCCCCCTGGCTACACAGCAGCTTATTATATAAATTATAGTAGTGTTACTGTAGCAAAACACACCAGTGCAGGGCAACAGTGCATTATATTTTTATTAATTTAAAGCTCTTTCATTTTTTGGTGTTACTGTTCCTTTAAGAAGGGGCTGGATGACTTTTTTCAAGTGAGGGAATACAGGGTTATGGGGGATAGCTCTTAGTACAAGTTGATCCAGGGACAGGTCCGATTGCCATCTTGGAGTCAGGAAGGATTTTTTCCCCTCTGCGGCAAATTAGAGAGGCTTCAGATGGGGTTTTTTGCCTTCCTCTGGATCAACTAGAAGTTAGGCAGGTTATATATAGGCATTAAAGGTTAATCTTGGTGGACATATGATTTTTATTCAATCTAACCTGTCACCGGATAAGGGATCTTTCTGTAATTTGGATCTTCATACAAGGTACTGTTTTATTATTACAGAGAAAAAGAAAATTATTTTTAAAAATAAGAATTATTTGCTTAGAATGGAGTCTGTGGTAGATGGCCTTCCCATAATTCAGAACTTTCTGGATAACAGGTTTGCTGATAACGGAATACATGTAATTTGTTGTCATTTTTGCAGTGATGTTTTAAAAAGATAAAAGCTGAAAAAAAAAAACTGGTTTAAAAATGTAAATACTCATAAAGGTATTTGCAAATTTGGAACTGGTTCATGGTGATGAGTTGTTCAATGAAACCCAGCAAGTCTACAATTCTACATATAAATTGCTATCTTGCTGCTGCAGTCTGTGACATTAGTTCTCAGGCACTGGTTTCAATGAATGAATGATTAGAAAATAAGTAGGAAAGGAAAATAAAGTAAAGGTGGCCATATACCTTACAATCTTTTCTGCAACTATTGGTACCCTCCACTAACGTTCAGGGCAGAATCATCAGATATGGCGGTAGAAACAATAAGAATTCTACCTCTATCTGACGGTTCAGCCTTAAACGCTTGCCTTTGCTCGGACGCCTTCAATGGTGCTGGATCAAAATTTTCTATCCCGCGATCAATGAGACAACCAATACAAAAAGCTTTTGCGATATTGGTCGCCTCGTCAACCCACCGCACCGAATATCGCACAAAACCTTGTTTCATACAATAATATTGGTGTGTGTATGGCCTGCTTAAGTCTCTCAGATCCCTTCTGTCTCGAGAATTACAAAACATTTTTATGTGAGATTCACTTTTAAACCTTTACTAGAAGATTTCTGAAAATGCACAAATAATGAACTTCCCTTTGGAACTCAACTGTTGTATAACTCTTATAAGCTACTTTTATTATGTCAGCATATATAAAAGATTTTTCTCCTGTTCTCATACATGTGCATTTCCATAATCCCTTGTGTGCATCAACTTTTGGCACTATGAATAGATTTAGTGAGTACTAAGTGACATGATGTATATATAGATATAAATATAACCAATGCACATGGCATAAAAACATCAATTTTATGTTGTCTATGTGATACAATATTTTATGGGAGTACCACTGTAGGCAATGCCTACATAAGTCTATACTTGTAGCCATCTGCCAACCTGTACACTGCTTAAACTGTCATACATGCCCAAATTAGGTCTGGCAATCTGGCTGATTTTAACCATACTGCCTGTCCACCTGGGAAGGAATGCTAGGTCAGGGGTCAGACTTAACAGACCAGATTACTGATGATATGTCAGCCCCCGATGCCCCATGAGTGCACTGTACATCAGCATATGAGGACATGAAATGGAGCCACCACTCATCTGCACTTATTAATTTATGATCATTAATGATGGTGGCCCAAAAGTAATAAGAAATGTTATATCTTTAATTAAAAAAACCCATAGTTTGTATTTATTAAAAATACATTTGTGTTCCCTTTAAAAGCAGGATTCATTGGTGAAAACTGCTAGTGTTGGGGGGGAGTTGTCAGCAACACATAATAGTACAAATACAATATAGCCCTGCAGGAACATTACAATAAGATTATTATTTGCTAGTTAAATCTCATGGTTTTGGTGTGGTTCCTTGGCAGGTAGGTAGGTAGGTATATTTGATCATAGCGGTTTGCATAGTTTATTAAAGGAGCCATCATGTCACATACAAAGCCTTATACATATTATTGTATTACATAAGGCAGCCACCTATCAGCAAGCTTTAAAGGCACATGTAATATCAATAAACTGACAGCACTATACTACACTCGGCACCAAGCTGCTGACTGCCACTCTACCATAGAAGAATCCTGCTCCTACTTGTAGTAAGTACTTAGTTTTGAGCTGCTCTTCCCTAAGCACACGGGCATTAGTCCCCACCCCCAGCAAAATGTCTTATAGAGCTATATGTGCACACTGTATGCATAAGTGCGCCCTCCCTGCACAAACCCTGCCTTTGCTTGCGGACTCACCCTCGCTTCCTCCCTCACTCTCCCTGCTGCTCCACCTGCACCGCGGACTCCATTCCTCCAACGGACACCCAGCCCTTGGGCCCCGCGGAGCCTCCTCACACACAGTGACATCCACCCGTCCTCCTCTCCTGCGGGGCCGCTATTCGGAACTCGGCGCTAGCCGGCACCAATGCGCACTACACTTCCTATCCGTCCAGATGGACCTACAGATGTCCTCCGTGACATCACTGCACCATGTGACCAGGAAAAGGAAATGCAGGTACTTTTCACAGGAAGTCTTGACAGGGCGAGGGCGGGAGATTCGGAGTAAAACTAAAGGCTAGGGGTGTAGTGCCACTGCGTATGTAGAAAGACTACCGTTGGGCAGTAGAGCTGGCGGTTTAGGATGATTTAGTATGACCAAACTCACAAACCTATGAATTTCTAAACTATTTTTTACGAGGAAACACATTTAGCTAAATACTAGCTGTTGCCTTATGAAAGCTGTGAAAAATCATTGGCAACTTATTTTAAGATGTTCCAACACCCGCAAATACTCAATTACTTTTAACCAATGCGATCATTAGCTATAGAATACATCACTAAAAAGCTACGGGACCTAAGTTGTGCCATTATGTTATTTATAGACCATGGCAGATCATGGACATTGATTATAAGGTGTATATCTGTAAACAAGTGGGAATTGCACTAGTGCAGTTACAAACGATAACAAATAAAAGTATATTTAAGGTGGCCACACACGTGGCGATTTGATGTTCCCACGAAAGATTGTACAATCAGCCACAAACCATTCAGGGCTGAAACGGCAGATAAGTTGGTAGAAACAATAGGATTTCTACCTCCTTCTGCCGATTCAGCCCTGACAGCAGATTTTGCTCAGGCGCCTTCTATGGCACCCGATCAAAATCTTTTAACTGGCCTGATTGTCGAGTCGACTAATAGCAGCTTCCTGCGATATCGGTCGACTTATCATACACGCACCGAATATCGTACGAATCAAGGTTTCGTACGATATTATCGGTGCGTGTATGGCCAGCTTTAGGCCCATTTTATTTTGGGCTTGCCATCTGTCTGGTTTTGAGTTGGACAGTCCGTTTTTTTTTTCCTTAAAGGGCACCTATCACCCCTATATTGTTTCCCTCACCAGAGGTGCTCCAGATAGTGGAAACAATATAAAAAAAAAAACTGCCCCTGCCAGGGCTGGGCTGTCTGCACCAGGAGGGAGCCCCTGTTGCGGGCAGCCATGTTGGAGCATGCCCATAACGAGCGAGTGCCCAACTCACTCATGCGCATGTGTAAAGGTACACACTTGGAAAGGGAGCTTTGTGACCATATAGCTTTCCTGTGGTGCTTGTAATATCCCCGTTACTCTTTACCCCCACAGAGACAAACTATGCTATGTCCCCAGTATGTATGAACAGAGATCCAACACAGGGGTGGCAAATTATGAGCGGCCAGTCACACACAGGGCTGTTTGTCTATGCAGCAGAAAACACACTGGCAGCCACAACAACTTAAAATGTCAGACACACGTGGTACATTGACAGGTTGACCTTGGTGCTAAAACACTCCAAGTACAATAAAAGGCACTTTACATTCAGTGATATTAGATGTAGTAAATGTTGCACAGGAGTATTTTACCAACAAAATTCAGCTTCTTTAGTGTATGTAGTGCTATAACTGTCCTGCCCAATTACAGAAAAATTAAGAGTGAGGGGTGAGATGTTCCAGCCTACACGCAAAAAAATCAAATGTTAATGAATAATATACTTCTGAGTATTAACAATAAAAGAAGAAAAAAGACAACCCTCTTCTCTGATTGCTATATTTAAACTCACAGTAAGGTGTTGACTTGTGCTATTAAAGGGACAACAAGTGAGCACCATAATAACTATAGCATCAGCTTTTTAAACTGTTTGGTACATAATTTTTTAAAACAGCATGTTGTCACTTTAATAGCACAAGTTAACACCTTACTGTTAGTTGCAGTTCACCAATATGCATTTAACAAAGGAGTAAACTAATCTAGCATTAAAATATATCAATCAGAGAGGGTTGTCTTTTTTCTTATTTTATTGTTAATACCTGCAAATTATACCCCTCCTGGTTGTTTTGCTTTGTGTGGAGAAAGGTTCTGAGAAGATCGTGAGAGTTGCAGTCCCACTTATCTAATCCATATATTTTAATTGCAATATACTTTTGAGGATATCATGGTGCTAAGCCTAGGGTTGGGAGATGAATAGAAAGGAGATGAATACAAAGATAACCAGTTTATATAAGAACAGTAAAATTAACGCTTCAGTCATAATGCTAAAACCAAAAAATGAAGACAAATTAAAAGGTTTTTTAGAATATGTCCATCTATAACATACATGATCAGAATGATCATGTAAACTTCCCCTTTAAATTAAGTTTTGTCCAATTTCAGTGCATTTATCCCAGTACAAGTATGGGACCTGTTATCCAGAATGCTTGGGACATGGGGTTTTCCGGATAAGGGATCTTTCCGTAATTTGAATCTTCATAACTTAAAGGACATGTAAAGCCTACATTTGCCTACAATGTATATCAGTTGGGCACGTTTCCCCCACCATTTCTTTCGCGCAAAAAATACGAAAAATTCGTGCAAGCGTCGGAAAAAGTTGCACAAGGTACGAAAAAGTCGCGGAAAATACGATTGGACCGATAAGTAAATGTGCCAAGTGATTAAGGGGATGCTGCAGCCTTATTATTAACCTCTGGACAACCAGTGTGGCAGGTATTAAAAGATTTCAAAGAGGCTGATCACTGATTACATTTTTGTGTGTGGGGTTTACATGTCCTTTAAAACTGCTAAAATCATTTAAATATTGAATAAAACCAATAGGCTTGTTTTACCTTTAATAAGGATTCATTATATCTTATAGTTGGGATCAAGTACAAGGTACTGTTTTATAATTACAGTGAAAAAGGAAATCATTTTTAAAAATTAGAATTATTTGCTTTTATTGGAGTCTATGGGAGGTGGCCTTTTCGTAATTCGGAACTTTCTGGATAACAGGTTTATGGATAAGGGATCCCATACCTGTACACTTATTTAAACAGAGCAAACACACAAAAGTTTGTTAAAAAATATTTATTCAACCATAGAAATGTCTGTGCATTTAACAAAGTAATAAAGTGTCTATGTGCCTTTTAGCTGAATTCCTATCTTGCTTTTACATCCAATAGCTTTCCACACTACCCTATTCCTCTTTTGACACCCATGATACCATTAGGCATCATCACCATGGACGTGTACTTCGTAGCTCCTGTTTCCTCCTAACCCATGCCGCATTGGCCACTGTTCCCAATACTGTGTAGGATGGGCCATCGCACCATGGGGATTTAGTGGCATTTGCAGTGAAGTGCACGCTCTGTTTGTGGCTCATTGTTCTTCCCACTGTGAGTCCTGTATGTAAATCCCGAACAAGCTGTTTAGGTGACTCATTTTGATGTTGACTGCTTGTCCTGTTCGGCCTGTCCTCTGTTCTCCCCCAGTGGGCACTATAAAGACAAATAAGAGATGACAGCTAATTTTAAAATATTTTTACTCACAGTGCAAAATAATTGTGCCCTTCCAAACAAGTGCAGCATTTTGTGCCAACTGCAGAAAGCACAAAGATAAACTAATACACAGTGCAAGTACAGATGGAAAATTCATGACTACATTTATCTTCTGACATTAAAGGCATTATCTTCTATAATTATTAGTGCCACTAGTGTAGGGACAAATATTACTGTGAAAATGCAGCAAGTAGCATGATTTTAGATCATTTGTAAAGAAGCACATTACCAAAGCTTCCCTGTCATAGCAAGACAAAGTAGAAATTAGAAGTGTCAATTGAAATATCATTGCCATATCCTTTTTAGGTGGGGCTGTTTTTGTACCCTTTGTGCACGTGTGGCTATGCTTTTGCACTTCTCACACTTAGGAAAATGAAAGCACTGACCTTGGGCTTTCAATTAATATTGTAAACGTATTACCTGAAAATCTACTTACTACTGCTTCAACTAATAACATGCAAAATACTGTACTTATCCGTACTGAATACATTTTGCTGAACTTACTCTGCTTACATTACACAAGCTATACTACATTTGGGGCAGATCATAAAATAAGAGAGGTTAATATATCTTGACCAGTCTGGGGCCCATCAGAATCTCTTGAAGGGCCAGATCTAGCTCCTAGACAAAAATGCCATACCTGCAATTAGAGAAAATGGTGTATTTGTAATAACTTTAATGAATCTGCCTGACAGAACACATGGCAGAAAACACAACCACACATATTATCTGACAATATGTGACACAGGTGGATCTCATTCATTTCTGTAACTTCACATCAGGCCCAGACTGGCAATCTGGATTCTGGCAAATGCCAGAGAGGCTGCTCTAATATGCCACAGACAGTCACTATATAGAGGGCCTGTGTGGGTCTATGTGTACTTGTAATGCCAGGGCCTGTTTTGAATTCCAGTCCACATACAGGTGACTGGAACAGGTGAGAGACAAATCAACCTTTTGTCCATCCTGTGGAACAGGCAGGGCTGTCCAGTAGAGGTCTTTGGGCTAGATGTGACTTTCAAGAGATTTTGATGGACCTCAGACTGCTTAAGAGCACCATTAACCTTTTTATTATAATCTGGACTCAAACACCAAGGGGGACATTTTCTGCGACTTTTTCGTACCTTGCGACAAAAATATATTGTCGTGCCAAGTACGAAAGTTTCGGATTCATTCAAGCTTCGTTATCGTGACTTTCCTTGGGCCAGGTTGGAGCTGCAGAGTGCCATTGAGTCCTATGGGAAGCTTCCAAAATTGTGCACAGAAGGATCAAAGTTGGAAAGGTTTTCCCGCTGTTTACAATCGTTTGGTATGAAAATTTCGGATCGCTAATACGATATTATCATGACTAATATGATTTATTTGTGAGCATTTTTGTGATATTTGCGATCTTCAGAAATTATCGTATCCAAACCGAATTTTTCCCATTCGGGATTCGAACTCATTTCATGAATGAAGCCCCATAGTGAATAAATGGCCCACTATGCAGAAACAGCTAGACAGCACTGACACACACAACTACAAACTTGAACATTGACAAAATCATCATTCTTACCTATTGTCTGTTTTGCTTTGTTGTTCTTTAATTTGCTCTGCTAAGAGATTGAGACAAATGGGACAAGTCTTTGTCAGTAGATGTTCATTTACTAGGGCTCACTAATAAGTTTTCTTCTAGATTTCAGTAAATATTCTGATTCAAGTTTTGCACCTAGCTGCAAAAAGTAAGCATGGGTATAACTAAAGTGCCAATACATGTACAGATTTCAGATGCTTATTTAGCAATTCTTCCCTGAAAATCCTGCTTGCCAAGAACTGCATTGGTCAATTGCCAACAACACTATAACCACCCCCTAAGTAAAATAATTGTAAGTTTGAGAGACAAATATTGAATAATATGATTCAGTCCTGAATTGTTAGGGTCCACTCATTCTATACTTAGATGAGTAGATCCCTGTTTACCAGATCCTTTAACGCAGTGGTTCTCTAACTTCCAAATGCCGCAACCCTTTAATACAGCTCCTCATGTTGTGGTGACCCCCAACCTTAAAATTATTCCTAAGACCATTGGAAATATGTGTTTTAAGATGGTCTTATGCAACCCCTGTGAAAGGGTCTTTCGACCCCCAAAAAGGTCGCGACCCACAGGTTGAGAAACGCTGCTTTAAAGCTAAGTAGCACAATCATTTCGTTATTGTTTACTGTTTAATCCACACATCACCTATTTAAGGGTAAATGTACAGCCCCATGAAAAAACATGCATATCTTAAAATGTATAAACCCGTAAAACCAAACTTCTGCTTGAATGTCCTAACCCATGGCTACACAGCAGCTACATAGTTTGTGCCACTCTTTTGGCATAACTTGGAGTAGCATAAAAAGGTTCTGTGACTTCTGATGTATTATTATTATTGTGTCCAATCTGCACCATTTGCTCTTAGAGTCAAATTATATTTATAGACTGCAACAAAGCAGAACGCTTTGGTTTTTTTGCAAGGTCCTGCCAAATAGGTGGTCAATCTCAACCATCTCTCACACTGCTCCAGTTCTTTTGACACATGGGAGTACCCTTTTTTGCTCAGCACCTAAATTTAAAAATGCTTGTTTTCAAAATTCATAGTTGGTCGATAAAATATCCCTAATGGGATATATGTGATGCTTCTGTCTGAATTTGTGACAATGGATTCTGCTGCCCTGATGTACCAGTAGTATATGCCATGTAAGAATTGCTGACCTTAATGTTTTTATAGTTATTGGCAAGGTGACCAACACAATGAGCAGAGAGGGCAACTTCACACTTACCTGCATATGACTCCTGAGCCAGGAGAGGAGGCGGTGGGGACGAATACCGGCTATAACCATTTTTCTGAGCCATGAGACCACGGGAGAGATTCATTGCACTAAAGATAGAGAGTAGAAGAAGAAAGCAAAGAACAAAGCAGGAGGGCGAAGAGATGGGAAGAGATATAGTAGGGGATTGGGTTCATAGAATAAGTGAAAGCAACAGAGTAAATAAAGCAAAACCAAACTTGAGACCAGGTGATTGGGGAAAATATGACAAATGAAATAATCAAGGTATTATTTTTCTATAAATCTGCTGCTTCCTGTCTGTAACAGAGATAATAACACTTATAATAAAAAACTTCAGCTTTAGTAGTTATTATGACATTACAGAACAACAAGCTCTGTGGAAACAAATGTGCTGATAGTGTGATTGCAGTCATGCTAAACGCTTCATAAGGAATAAGTACACTGCCCCTGGGGGTTCACATCTACTTAGATTATTTCAGTTCCCTGCTCACTAAGCCATTATATACAATTAATAATTTGGGCAGATATAAACAAGATCAGAGAGATCACAACTGATATCCATGGTTATTACAGCTGGCTGCTTACTGTGTTCAATAAATCATTTGCTTGGCAATATGGCTGCAAAATTCTGTTGTCATTGAATGTTTGAATGCTTTGAGCAGTCAGATGCCATTCTGCTCTAAAATCAGAAATAACTTTTACTGGTCAATTTGTCTCAAGACCACCTTAAGACTTTACCACAACATTCATCCACTCAACCATGATATACAGTATCTTGTAGCGATAAGTGTAAAGCAACTGGACAGAGTAAGTTTCACCACTAATCAAAGTGGCTCTTTTTTAGCTCTGAACTGAATGTGTGGTGAAGCCTTTTCATGCCCAGGTGATTTTACCCTTATGCAAACCACTCTACATAGATATTCCAAGTCATCTATTGTTTTCTATGGCGTACACAGAAGTGTTATAAGAATAAATTTACCTTCTATTCTTTTACCAACTATTTAATGTGTGCTTTTTTCTTTCATAAAATTTAAGACAAAAAAACACAATACAAAACATTAAGGATTTTTATTGTTGTTATTTAATCACTCTTCTGCTTAAAATAAGCCATGTAATGGGAATACTAAACATTTTTGTTTAGGTTTGAATGGTGTTGTATAGTTAAAATTTAGTGAATTTGTTTTTAATGATTTCATTACATGCCTTTAGCATGCTTTGAAGGTCCCAAAAGGTTAGCGCGTGGTGTGAGAGTCATAGCGTAAGAAAACGATTTGCTGCCGGTTTGGAGAAGGTTACTCCTTCTCTACTAACCCAGTCAACTTTTTTTTGGAAATAGCATTGTATAACACATTTCACAATTTTTATAATTCTTACATATCCCTTGGGAATTATTCTAAAATAATTTTGCATACCCTTTAATATGTTGCATAGTTCTGGAGAATCCATTTTCAATAAAAACATAAAGAAAACTAAAAATTACTTGTGCTCCTACCCACTTACATAGTTTCAAACAAACTAGATGTTTCATACAAACTAGGTGACTGTAGATGTTATAGGCCTTGATGTAGACTGACTAACTGCTGTGAAATTATTCCATTATTGCCAATATGGGCTGCAACTTAATGTTTTTGGCTTCTTTGAAAGCTTCCTTCCAACTTACAATGACAATATACAATAACTTAACAGTTAATAAAGATGCCATCCCTAATAACTCACTTCATCATGGGCCTGAATTAATGCTTACAATGCCTCCTTTGGGAATATGTACACATACAAGAGTACAGATGCCCAAATAATGGTGGTCACATACAGCAAACCATGTACTTTTCACCTGCATGCTGAATGAATAGCGAATTTGCCCATATGTGGAGGGTCAAGTTAACCCCAGATGCACAAATCCAGTTCTTCAGCCACAGGCTAAAGGATCGCATGACTGGGGCCAGTGACAGAATATACAATCCCTCCAAAGCACTGGTAAACAGATTTTATGACATGCCCAACAGGCTTTTCAGTCAAAAACATTTCAGTTAAGAAATTGTGTTAATTTTGGCCCACATATGGAATGCTGTTTGGTCAGCCCGGTCTAAAAGGACCACACATGGCAATATTGCTACATGTGTGGCCAAGGAAAAGCAGATAGCATTGTAGATATCTAAATTTTAGAAAGCCAACAGTTGCCTATTTCAAATGTAACTCTGAAAAATTCCTTACATCTACTGAAACCCACCTTTCCTTATCTTTTAGGGCAGTGACACACGGGGAGATTAGTCGCCCTGCAACAAATCTTTGTTACCGCAGGTGACTAATCTCCCCGCAATGCCAGAATGTAAATCGGTGGTGGGATGGCATATGCGTTGATTTTTTATAATCAAAGATTTGTTAAAAAATGGTTATAAAGATGAACCAGTAAGTCATATGGTATTTTGATCTTTGTGTCTGTGCAGTAGGGAGCAAAAGCAAAGGCTTTCCGGAACGTTTATAGATTCTATTAGGGCTAAACTACACAGAAGATTTTGTCGGATGGTATTGGACTGACAGAACGTATCCGATAAATCAGAAGTAATTTTATGGGTTAAAAAAATATTGGATCTGAAAATCTGATGTGTAAACCACATGAAAGCTTTGCTTGACATGACACGCCTCTTGGAAGGGAACACTGCATGCTGCATCCAACAAGATTAAATCCGATGGTGTCAATTTTTTCATTGAAATACAATTCCAGTGACCCAAGCAAGCAGAAAGCAAATTGTTTATGGAATAACACTGTTAGAGGAATATGTGTAAATAACGTATCTTTTTAATCAGGCCCTATTTAATTCATTTTTCTTTTATTCAAACCTAATCCTGCTTGCCAGGTTAAAGAGCTACAAGTCATGCACCTGAATAAATACAGCTCCATATTGCCTCAGAATACCACTGAAAGTTTGTAATTAGGTGAACTTCTCCTTTATTCTTTGGCTTTCCAACTTCTGAGCTAAAACTAGAGCCACAAAATAAGGAATACTATTAAAGACAAACTGTGCCAACCACAAATATAAAAAAAGAGAAAACTTTCTACATACTAAATGGTTTAATCTACATCATAAGCCAAAATGCTCTTTTTATTGAGAATGTTAATCAAAGTAGTCTTAATAAAGAGGGGATCAGCGTCCAGAGTGAATTATTAAGAGAAGGTAACAAAAGTCCAGGTTAATGGTGAATGCTTTGAGGACGGTTGAGGGAACTAGGAAGGGTAAAGAAAGAGAGAGAGATAGAGAGGGAGAGAAAGAAAAGGTACAGTGATAGAATTATACAAGCCTGTTGCACATTTACATTTTCAACGGTTTCAACCATGGTCCTAACTGGATGACAGTAAAATTAAGAGAGTCGGGTGCTCACAATGAAGCTAGATCTGATATAGGTGTGCCTTTCCCTTTCTGAATGATAAAGAAAAATGGAAGCTTTTCTGTGTATTGCCCCTTTCACTTAATGTGAAAGAGAGAAAAAGATCGTAGCTGCTGTATTTGTGTGCATTTGCCGACACTTGGAGACTTGGATGTATGTATAAAGAATTACCCTGCTGGGTGATACAGAGAAACTGGAGTTATTGTATTTGTCTTTTTCCTGATGGGAGCTGCTGGGTATACCCACCCCATGTTAGATGACACAAAAAGACAGAAGCCCATCTCCTTCTGGCTTAATACATAAGAAGGCAATTTCCCAAAACATAAGTATGTAGTGTCGTCCATATTTCGCACAAAAAGACAGAGGCCAATCTTCTGCTGGTTGAGGAGGCTATGCTATAGCTCCTCAATGGGTAATAGAGAGTTGGTAGGTAATGAATGCATATGTGATTTCCACTGCTGGACAGACCATAAAATTGAGCTGTTTGTGTCCTTTAGTGATACAGGGACAAGAGAACAGAAGAGTATAATTTCCCTATATACAATACAGGAGAAATGGAAATACAGATAAGACAGTAGGCGAAGTGAAAGAACGAAGAATTCTTGCAGCTAAAAAAAAGCCTTCGTCTTGCCTTCAAATCACCGCAAGTAAAACATATTACTCGCAGTAACCCGGCTTAATACATAAGTAGGCAATTTCCCAAAACATAAGTATGTAGTGTCATCCATATTTCGCAGCCCTATCATTTAAGCTGGTCATACACTTACAGATTTGCTTGTTTGGCGAAGTAGCAAAAATCTTACGGGGGCCTCATACATAGGCCAATAAGTTATTGACATAATGTAGAAGGGCCTTTGTTTGGCCAGCTTTAGACAAAGAGATGACCAAGCAACTCTGTTTGGCTATTAATAGGTTTATAACCAGACTGCACCTAACCTAGCTATTCAACACCTTTGCTGGAAGTCTTTACCTGGCTATGTATGGCCAGCTAAAATGACTGGAAAGCTTGCAATGATTATATGTACATTTAGATTTATGGGTTGCATCTTTAAATCAAGCATGTTAATTTTTGTCTTAACAGCCTCAATTTCCCATTCACTGCATGCTTCTCATGTTGTCCATTCCTGGGACGAGGAAAGGGACTAACCTTAAAGCCACAGTGACTGAAAAGTATATGCCTGTCTATCCTGTCAGGTATGCACTGCAAAATAAAATGTATGCATCTCTGTCTTACACAGGGGTGCCAAACTCAATCACAATAGGTTGACCGAAATCTAAAACACGGGCTAAGTCGCAGGCCAAATTTTTAATTAACATACTTAGTAAGATACCGAGGGGTATATTTATCACAATGTGTAAAAAGTGGAGTAAGACATTACCGGTGATGTTGCTCATAGCAGCCAATAGATGCTTTGCTACTGTTGAAATCGGATTACTGATTGGATGCCTTGGGCAACATTACTGGTAATGCTTCCCTCCACTTTTACATATCATGATAAATATACCCCTTAGTCTTAGTTACTATGTGAGGAAAATGGAAATTGCTCAGGCTGGATGGTCAGACACACTCACCAAGGGCCACATAAAACAGCCAGGTGGGCCGGATTTGGCCCCCGGGCCTTGTGTTTGACATATATGGTCTAACACAGTGCTGTCCAACTTCTGTGGTACCGAGGGCCGGAATTTTTCCGACCTACGTGGTGGAGGGCCGATAATGGAAGCCAGTTTTGACTACTCCCCTTTTTGAAACCGCACCCACTTGAAACCACACCCATGTTATCACATGACCATACCCATATTAATGGTTGTAGTACAGCAAAAACTTGCCATACTCTGCCTGCCCTACCCTGCCTGTGTGTGCCATACTCTGCCTTCCCTACCCTGCCTGTGTGTGCCATACTCTGCCTTCCCTACCCTGCCTGTGTGCCATACTTGGCTGGTTTGTGCCATACTTGGCCTGTGTGTGCCATACTCTGCCTGCCCTACCCTGCCTGTGTGTGCCATACTCTGCCTTCCCTACCCTGCCTGCATGTGCCATACTTTCACTGTGTTTGCCATTCTTGGCTGGTTTGTGCCATACTTGGCCTGTGTGTGCCATACTCTGCCTTCCCTACCCTGCCTGTGTGTGCCATACTCTGCCTTCCCTACCCTGCCTGTGTGTGCCATACTCTGCCTTCCCTACCCTGCCTGTGTGTGCCATACTCTGCCTTCCCTACCCTGCCTGCGTGTGCCATACTCTGCTTGCCCTATGATGCCTGTGTATATGGCACACACAGGCAGCCTACAGTGACACAATGCTGGCATTGCTCCTACAGTCTGCACAATAACTATATATTAAAAAACTTTTTAATTGCAGTACCACCTCAGTATATGTTCTTTTTGTAGTGTGCAGGGATTATTTGTGGGTTTCTACTGCTCCTGAGGTGTGAACAGATGAACAATGGGGGTGATTACAGCCTGAGCCTGAGGTGTGAACACTGCAGGGGGTGAACAATGCAGAGATTAAAAGGTGTGAACAACACAGGGGATTACATATTTAAACAATACAGCCTGATTACAGCCTGAATCTGAGGTGAGAACCATGCAGGGGGCCAGTTAATCACAGTACTGATACCATTTAAAGCTTACACAAGAGTAAGCCATCAAAGCAGCCAGACAGGTGGGGGGCCACACAGAGGGGGGTCGCGGGCCGCATGCGGCCCGCGGGCCGCCAGTTGGACAGCACTGGTCTAACACAACAATGAAATGCTCAGTGGTTAGAAAAGGGAGATTTCTTTGATTTTCTCACTGATGCCAGGGAATCACTGTACTTGCCTTGTCCGCCTCCTTTGAGAGTGATCTTCTTGTTCACTATTGGCCGTTCTGTGCAGGGAATGAGGGCGACAGTTCCTGAGGGATTTCACAAAATCCTCCTCTCCTGGTGAATGGCGCGAGCATGCCCGGGTGGGAGAGGAACCAAGGCTACTTGCACGATTAAGGTTTAACTGTGATTGGCTAAAAGGCCAGGGAAGCCCTTCCTCTTGTTTAAGAACTGACAAGGCAAACAACAAGGGCAGAACTGTAAATGTCTATATCTTTCCTTGCTCTATATTTTTATTCAAAATATTTATTCATATAAGTGGAAAGTCACCTTAAAATTAACATTTAGAATGATGTAGATAATTCACAACTAATAACTCCATCTATAACAGGAGCAGATTTATTAGGGGTCAGTTAAGTGTAACAACACTTTAGTATTTCACAATTTATTTTCTCTGCTTGAACTCAACTGTCCATACAATACACATCAGTGAGAGCATGCACTCGGACAGACGATAATGCATTTTGCTGCCAAACAGCACTAAACTCTTTCACTCCATAGAACAAAATGGTGTTTGCCTAAAGAAAGCAGTCAAGCACATTCTGACAAATTGGCACAGCTATCAGCTTTTATAAATGTGTCAGTTTGTTAATAACATTTATAACTTAGGGACTAAAATGTTCCTGACAGGAAAGTTTTTAGAAATGTGGAAATTCTTCAGGATTTCCCAGTTCACTAGTTGATAAATCTGCCTCCTAGTAAAGCTTAGGTAAAGTAAGGTTTATTTAAAACACAAGGAAAGGTATTAGGCACCTCCTGTGAATACAAATATTATGTTTTTCTTAGGCTGTTGCTCCCTTTAGAAAAAAATTGCACTGACAAGGGGAAAAAACTAAGACTAAGGGGCTGATTTACTAACCCACGTATCCGACCCGAATTGGAAATGTTCCGACTTGAAAACGAACATTTTGCGACTTTTTCGTATGTTTTGCGATTTTTTCGGATTCTTTACGAATTTTTCGTTACCAATACGATTTTTGCGTAAAAACGCGAGTTTTTCGTATCCACTACGAAAGTTGCGTAAAAAGTTGCGCATTTTTCGTAGCGTTAAAACTTACGCGAAAAGTTGCGCATTTTTCGTAGCGTTAAAACTTAACGCTACGAAAATTGCGCAACTTTTCGCGTAAGTTTTAACGCTACGAAAAATGCGCAACTTTTCGCGTAAGTTTTAACGCTACGAAAAATGCGCAACTTTTTACGCAACTTTCGTAATGGATACGAAAACTCGCGTTTTTACGCAAAAATCGTATTGGTAACGAAAAATTCGTAAAGAATCCGAAAAAATCGCAAAACATACGAAAAAATCGCAAAATACCGATCATTACGAAAAAAACGCAATCGGACTCCATTCGACCCGTTCGTGGGTAAGTAAATCAGCCCCTAAGACTGATTTGTGCCTCAAGAGAACCCGCCTTTCCTTATCTTTTAGATCTTAATGTGAAAAGAGAGAAAGAAAGAAAAAAATGGTAGCTGCTGTATTTGTGTGCATTTGCCGACACTTGGAGACTTGGATGTATGTATAAAGAATTACCCTGCTGGGCGATACAGATATTGTATTTGTAATTTTCCTGATGGGAGCTGCCTGGTATACCCACCCCATGTTAGATGACAGGGCAGTGACACACAGGGAGATTAGTCGCCCTGCAACAAATCTTTTTTACTGCAGGCGACTAATCTCCCCGCAATGCCATCCCACTGGCAAGAATGTAAATCGCCGGTGGGATGGCATATGCTTTGCTTCATTTTTCCAAAGTCGGACGAAGTTTCCTTGAGAGGCCACTTTGGGAAAATGAAGCGATGCGTATGCCATCACATCTTGCTGGTGGGATGGCATTGCGGAGAGATAAGTCGCCTACGGTATCGAAGATTTGTTGCAGGGCGACTAATCTCCCCATATGCCACTGCCCTTAAAGGTGAACTTCCACTTTAAGTCATATCTCAGTCTTTCAATACACCTTTCCCTTTCTGCTAGTCTCCTCATTCTCTTTCCTATTACCTCTTCCACCCATGAACACCACCCTTAACCACCAATTGCCTTTCCCCTTTCTTACAGTCTCTATCAGTCAGAGAATATGGTTTGATTTCTCCCTCTGTGCGTTTGGCTGGTGTTTTCTTCACAGAAGCTGAAAAAGATAAACAAAATTGTCATTTAGAATGTGGATATGATTGTCTTTCTTTACACCCATTTTATCTGTGTCTACCAGGTACACATTCTACCTCCACCTTTTAGAGCCATGACAGACAGGGAGATTAGTCCAGGCGACTAATCTCCCCGAAATGCCATCCCACCGGCTAGAATGTAAATCGCCATAAATCGATTTTGGCGCCGCGTATGCCATCCCACCGGCGATTTACAGTCTAGCCGGTAGGATGGCATTTTGGGGAGATTAGTCACCGCACAACAAATCTCCCCATCTGCCACGGCCCTTACTGTTAATCTTCCCTTTAACTTGTTTAACCGTTGCACTAATTGGCACACTACATTTTCTCTGCCAGTGACCTGATCTGCTCCCTCCCTCCCAACCCATGTTCAGTATGTGCAACCAATCTTAGCCTGCCAACAACATATGTACAGTGGTTCTTGAAAGTTTGTGAACTCTTCAAATTTTTCTACATTTTATATGAATGTGACCTAAAACATCATCTGATTTTCAAACAAGTCTTACAAGTAGATGATAAAAACCTAGTTAAACAAATTAAACAAAAAATATTATATTTGGTCACATATTTATTGAAAAAATGATCCAATAACATATCTGTGTGTGGCAAAGTAACTGAATCCTTGGGATTATCACATAATTTGAAGGTGAAATCAGCATTTTCAGTCAATGGGATGACAAAAAGGTAGAGAGACCCTGTTTCTTTTATAAACAGAGATCCAGCAAAGCGTGATCTCCCACACAACATGCCCATAAAGGAAAAGGTTATATGACTATTGCTAAAGAGTTTGGACTCCACCAATTAAAAGTCAGACAGATTGAGTACAAATAGAGGAAATTCATGACCATTGGTCGACCATCAAAAATAACTCCAACCGCAAGGCGTCCAAGACGTTACAAAGGAATCCTGGGTAACTTCTTAGCAACTGAAGGCCTATCTCACATTGGCAAATGTTGATGTTTATGAATCCACTATTAGGAGAACACTGAACAGCAATGGTAGGTATGGCAGAGTAGCAAGGAGAAAGCCACTGCTCTTCCCCGAAAAATAGTGATGACCGTCTACAGTTTGCTAGATCATATGGACAAACCAGAAGGATACTGGAAGAATGGATGGATGAAGCCAAAACAGATTTTTTTTTGGCTTAAATGAGGAGCATTCCATTTGGAGAGAAAAAAAACACTGCATTCCAGCATAAGAACCTTATACCATCTGTAAAACATGGTGATGGTAGTGTTTTGCTTTGGGCCTAGATGGCTTTAAATTCACTAGGTTTTTTTCTTCAACATTTAGGACTTGTTTGAAAATCAGATGATGTTTTGGGTCACATTCATATAAAAATATAGAAAATTTCAAAGGGTTTATAAACTTACAAGCACCACTGTACCTTATCATTGGCAAGAAAAGTGACAGTCTACCAACAACATAGCATATATGCTTCCAGATTTAAGGTTAAGCTACAGAAAGAGTGTGATGCCTAGCAACACGTTTTTCCAAGTGTTCTTAACCTAGAAAAACGCCAGCATGTAAAGGGTTAATATTGCCAAATAAAAAAGAATAAAAAAATGGAGAGAAAAATGGAGATACACAAAATATATGAGTGCCAGCGACAAAATAAAACATAAGCATATAAACAGAAAAGCGAGAGAAAATGACAGGAAAAGGGGAGGCAATAAGTTAGATTTTTAAGTTATAAAACTGAAGAATAGAAACAGAATTTTTTAAAAATATATATTTACATGTTATTTTTAAACAAAAACACTGCTTTCCCCATCTCTGCTAACTGATAGTCAAGCAGACAAACACATACAATCATGGGGCTGGAGTTGTTCATGCTCTGGGGATGACAAGGTTTAAATAAGGTAATTTTAACAAACATTACTAGGAAAGTTGGTTTAAACCATGGAAAATAGGGGGTGGTTAACAGAAAGGTCCAAGATACTACATATGCAGCTGTTACTATTTACTGCTGAGACTCAAATAAAAAAAAAAAAAAGACGGTGAATCTCATTTTCTACAAAAGTGTGTTGAAGTCAGTTGAGCTCAGAACAGCAAATGAGCATTCAGCCTTCATCAACTCCACCTCATACTAGTTATGTGTTTCTGTTATTATTATGTATTTACAAAGCACCAACAGATTCTGCACTGCTGTAAAATAAATGGGTGCATACAATGAACATATAGATTTACATAGATAGACAACCAAAACCCAGTACAAGAGCCCTGGTCACTTCAAGCTTCAAGGCTTCACTTGGACCCAAAAGAAAAAAAATAAAGCTTTGCAAAGTGCATGGCAACCAATAAAAAATGTAAAAAAGGAGTAAACAATATTAAATGGGGTGTTCACCTTTAAATAAACTTTTAATATGATGTAGTGTGTCATATTTTAAGACAATGTGCAATTGGTTTTGAATTATTTAGATTTTGCTGAGAAGCTCCCCATTTGTTAATTTCAGCAGCTATATGGTTGTTAGGGTGCAATTTGTCCTAACAACCAGGCAGTGGTTTAAATGAGATACTAGAATATAAATAGGACAGGGCCTGAATAGAGGTATGAGTAATATAAAGTAACAATAACAATAAAATTGCACTCACAGAGCAATAGGTTTTTGGGGTGAGTGAACCCCATTAGAAAGCTGGAAAGAGTCAGAAGAAGGTGGCAAATATTCAAAAACTATATAAAAAAAAGACCAATTGAAAGGTTGCTAATAATTGGCCATTCTGTTACATAATAAAATGTTACTTTAAAGGTGAACTACACCTTTAAGTATACATATAATAAGCAATGGAGCAGACCAAACTCTAAGCTAACAGCTAATTTCAAGGCAGAATTCAAGAGCAACATCCAAGGTATTTATTTATAAAGACCAACAGGAAGTGTATATGGATCTATACTATACTAATATCTGTAATTACGCAAAGTTTATGTAAAGGGGCAAAATAAATCATGCAGAAAGAATCTAATGGAAGCTATTTTCATTTTTAACTGAAACATACAAAACAAAGATTCAATATATATTTCACCCAACAATTTTCATTAAATAGACTTTTGTAGAAGAATGTATGCTATGCTAGTCAAACACAAACCGCAGAGTGAGAAAAAACTCAAGGAAACAGAAAGCAAAATGCAAACATATAGAATCCTTGTATAGACCTTATTTGGAAAGGGAAAAGATGTTAAGGAAAGAGCAGAGGGGCAAAAGGTGGGGTTAAAGGTTTGAAGACAAAATTGGGACATAGGGATTATTAGGGGATTTCTTACTGTCTAGTTAGCAGCATGGTCTTCAACCTCTCTGAATTAAGTAACATCAGCTGCATGGGATTAGGAGGGGTCAGGAAGAGTCATAAAAATTAACAGTGGGTCATTTGGATCTACACACAGTGACCAATTAGAGATCTGCAACCTGTGACTTTACAGCTGTTGCTGAATTTCAGCTGCCAGCACCTTCACCACAAGCTGCGGATCCCTATTGTTTGTAAGACACAACATATACCCTACTTTGAAAAATAAAGCAAAGCACAACAAAAATAAAAGGTCATTACTTATCAGAAGTTAGCAGTGGTAAACCAATAAACAGTAATAAAAAAGGGAAAACATATTACATTAAAATCATGAATATTTCTGTAGGTTTTGTGTTTCCCTGCTACTTAGCTTGCTGGCTCCAGAGACTTCTCTCTGTGATACACATTCCCAGTTGTATTATGCTATGAAAATAGCTCTTTATACATCATTTGATTTAAATTTAGATGATGCTTAGAGGAACTACATTTCACTGGCATCTTAAAAGAAGCGCACTCGTGGTAACATATCATCAAGCTCTCTCAATATATGCATACTTTTTGATTAATTTTGGAACATACCCTTACTTTAAGAAACCCTTTGTTATATTATCAAGCAAATTAAAAATTCACTTCCAGTTTGAGTGTTATCTGCATGTTGTATTGTCTTCATGTGTCAACATATGTAATTGGTTCAAACATGTTATTGGGTTAAAGCACAACAACAATAATTTTTTTTCTGTGACAAATAAACTTATAGAGAGTAAATTAGGCAGGAGGTTTTCACTTTATTAGTCCAGTGTAGGTAATACATTAACCAGATGGGGCAAAATTTGAACAAGGCTGACTTTGAGCTATCTGATACAGATGCTGTGCTTATGTCACTCCTGCACCTATTACTCCTCTGTCCTTAAATAAGCAAATCCAGTCTGCACCAGCTTCCCTTCAAGAATAGCTGAAAAACACTATGTAGAGTTCTAAGAAGCAGGATTTGTTATGTTTCCACCTGATGAAAATAATGTGGAGAAATTACGTGTTGAAGTGGTAAAAAAGAGAAAATACTGTATGTAGCTAAAAAGACTGGGCCTAGTGTCAGCTTTGTATTGTGTGTCTAATGCAGGGATCCCCAACCTTTTTTACCCGTGAGCCACATTCAAATGTAAAAAGAGTTGGGGAGCAACACAAACATGAAAAATGTATCTGGGGGTGCCAAGTAAGGACTATGGTTGGCTATTTGGTAGCCCCTATCTGGACTGGCAGCCTGCAGGAGGTTCTGTTTGTCAATACACCTGTTTTTACCCAACCAAAACTTGCTTCTAAGCCAGGAATTTAAAAATAAGCACCTGCTTTAGGGCCACTGAGACCAACATCCAAGGGGTTGGTGAGCAACATGTTGTTCACGAGCCACTTGTTGGGGATCACTGGTCTAATGTACCTAACTAGAAGGCTAAATCCCAGTTTAAAAAAAAACACATTTTACCTTTCCAGTCTCTGAAGAAGCCATCAAACACCACAAAGTTATTAACCTAAAAATGAGAAAATGGGATTTAGTAGAAAAGTAAGCACTGTATTATATTCAGCCCTTCCATCAAATGTTTGTCTCTTTGATGTATTTTTTTTCTTCATCTCTCCACTCTGCTTTTACATCTATTGCCTCCTTCTTTATTTACCTACAATCACTCTGTAGATCAGTGCCTCTCTCACCTGTGGGATTGTGGACCAAAGGTTGAAATGCTTCCTTAGGAAGGAAAGAAACTTTTCGGATGGGCGGTCAATGGCAAGATGGTGGACATCAACTTGTTCATTCTGACAAATAGACAGAAGGAAGTTGAAAAATTAAGAGATAAAAAAAAAGAACACTAAAAAAAAAAACAAATAAAAAAAAATATTTAAAATGGAAGTGAATGTCAACAAGAGGGGAAAGGAGTAGAATAAAAAAAAGCAAACACATGAAACAGGACCGCCATCAGAAACTTAGGGGCACCCCATGAACACAAGCTTGCAGTAATTGCATCTGTTGATATAGTACCATTCCTTAGCAACACATGTCATATTTTATTTAAGAAAGATGTTCAGTCTGTAGTGAGCCATACATGGCCTTTGACTCTGTTTAGCTTCCTGTGTAAGAACTAAACCCATTGTATTCTACATATTGTATCTGCTCCATAACCCGAGCC
Organism: Xenopus tropicalis; assembly: GCF_000004195.4. NCBI lineage: Eukaryota > Metazoa > Chordata > Amphibia > Anura > Pipidae > Xenopus > Xenopus tropicalis. The sequence continues at coordinate 75,414,273 of NC_030684.2, forward strand.
TTTTCTTTCTTTTTTAGCTTGAATGGCTGCCCCCACTATTGTTGTGTTTCTGAAGCAAACACCAGTTTTGACCATGGCAGGGCAACAGGACATTATATTATTAACATGTATTTAGAAAGCACCAACTTATTCCACAGCGCAGTATATCATATTTGAATTAGTTTAAAATGCTTTTGATGTAACCGTTCCTTTAAAAAGATGAAATTGAATCTGAAAGGCAAAAGCGCGGGGAAAATGTGTAATTGAATCCTACCTTGAGCATAAAGGTAAACAGTTCTTTCCCAAATCCATGACGTTGAAGTGTTTCATGGATGTAGAAGTCTAATATACACAGTGGTTCTGCTTCTATGTGGGATCCTTTCTGGTCCTAGGAAGGGAAAAAGACAGTCTTTTAGTTACTTATACATAAGCACCAAAGTTATACTTTTCTCCACTGTTAATTTCTGTTTCTCACTAGAACAAAGAGTTTCTTGCATCCAACCTTCAGAAAACCAATCACAGCTCCTCTGCCTGCCCTGGACAATAAAAAACAGGAAAAATGGATTCAGTTAGAAGAAAGGCAGTCTGGGGTCATTTGGAACAACCATACATGTTGATAGGCATAATATATATATATATATATATATATTTCAATCCAGATAGTGTCAGCACTCCAAGGCTCAATATTCCACGGGGTGCACAGCCAAAATATGAGTATACAAAAAATAATAATCGTCCGTAGCCGGCACACCCTTCAATACTTTGTCAAAAATTTATTGAAAACATATTGTTTGTAAAATTTTACAATATGTTTTCAATAAATTGTTGACAAAGTATTGAAGGGTGTGCCGGCTACGGACGATTATACCAAACCAAATCCTTAGGCTACAGAAGGGTTAAAGGTCCACATGGCGAAACATTTTCAACTTCCGTGTTTATGCAACAAATAGTCACGTCATTTTTAGGATTTAGATTCAGTTCACCCAGGAGCGTAAATTGTAACATACCAGTCTTTGGGGTGTCTGCAGAAAATTCATAGATAGCGGGGTGCACAGCCAAATTTGATATACAAAACATTTTCATGAGACTGGCACACCCTGTAAAAATAATCACAACTTTGTTGTGAACACATTGCATAAAATTTTATATATATATATATATATATATATATATATATATTTTTTTTTTTTTTGTTTTGTTTTGTTTTACACAGACATACCCGGATTGAACAGAAACCATGTTTATCTATTCACAGGTATCAGTGCAATGCATCTATCAGTCCTTAGCATGGAGCACTATCCAGGCAGAATTTAACATATTCCGCAGCGCTGTACAGTAAGTGGGTTTCAAACACTGGACATACAGAGTAACATATAAAGCAATCAATAACCGATACAAGAGGTGAAGAGGGCCCTGCCCAAAAGAGCTTACAATCTACAAATATGATCATCATGTAGAGCAGATCATATCGCCCACGGAGGCAATGCCCAGTCAAATGTTGCTGATGCTGGTCGGGCATATTCAATTAGCATGCCGAATTGTAGGGAGCATGGGGCGCGTTGCGTTGCCTAGTTACCATGTATACAACGCACCCCAGCTGGCACCAGGGGCGCAAGTTAGACGTGCCCAATAGGCAACCAACACAAATATCTAGGTTCGGCTGGCAGACAGTGAGTAGGGCAAGGGTCCAGCATCGTTCCCTGGCGATCTGCAGGAGATGAAGTGCAACAAGTGACGCCAACAGGCTACATGGAGTGGTGGAGAGCGCGTCCGGGCGCAACTACAACTCTCACATGTTCAATTCTAGTTAATGCAAACCGCCTTCAAAAAGGACCTGGACTTATAGGGCCAATTGGAAAGGCCCGCAGTAACACTCCAGGATATTTGTAAGAACAATAAGGACCCACAAAGCGAGCCCATAAGAAATTTCACATGCCGCTCAATTATACCGAACCACCAGATCTACTGTATATAAAATGGTAACATCACCAGCCCCCGCTCCTACACAGATTTACAGCCCATAAACAGATAGTGACAGTTGGCATGTCTCCTAGTTTACTCTATTAGAATATATATTACAAACACTGATGTATATGGTTCAGCAGAAGTGGATAGTTCAATAGCGACCTGGTGTGAGCCTGTCATATAATATGGTCCTAGATTTGGGGTTACAGGTAGACTTGTCGATACCCATTAACTGTGTGTCTCCAGAAAAATAAAATAAAGAAAAATCAATATGAAAAATCAAAATGAAAAGTAAAAATAAAAATGACATGCAACTACGTCTCAGAAAATGAATCATGCAAGCACAACACGTCCATTAAGGACCTTGAGGGGGGAACACTCAGGGTGTGTCAAGCACAGCATACATGTATAGAATGACTGGTAACATGAATTTGTTATATATAACAATAGGTTTTTTAGGGTTGAGCCAAAACCTCACAAAGTGAGGTGACAAAAGGAATACAGAGACCTCATGTACAGTATCCATGCGAGAATAAAAGGAATGCAAATCATACTAGCAGAGTGTACATATATTATATGCCCATCGCACAACAGTGTATAGGGCAACTAGAATCAAACAAATAGATCACGAGAATTATAGGTATTGTACCCTCAACAGAAGGTTACTATGTGAACAATTAATGTCATAGAAATGGAGTGTGAAGTGCACATAACCAGGTGAACAAGAAGGACTAAAGGACCCAAAAATGGAAATAAAAAGTAAAAAAAGAAAATAATTAAATAATTAAAAATGGCAATAACCAAAAAAGCGTAGAGACTATAAGTCTGGACATAAATCATTAATACTTGGAGGATGGAAACACCAATATTAGTTATTAAGGATTAGAAATTAAGAAATCCCAACAGAGAAAACATTTTTTAGTCATTGAATGTTAAAGGCCACAGTGTGGCAAGTCATATATATAAAGTCAAGCTGTATATGTTTATAGGTATATATACTGTGTATATGTATATATTGGGTTTTTTTTTCTGGACATGTGACTGAATAATCTAGTTTATGTAACTGCCAATTTCAATTGTTAATGTCCCACCATACCATCAAGGAGAAAAACTACATTAGTGGTAACTATTGGCTAACTATTGCAGGTTGCTACTTCCCTGCCTGGTTACATCTTGAGAAAAAATGTCCCTGATAAATGCTTTGTACTTATTCATTGATTTTTAATTCTGAATGCTTTGGTCTTAATTGATCACCTTTTGTAGCTTTATATGTAATAGAACGCTAAAATTCTTCATCCACGATTGACCCCCCCCCACAAAAAATGCATGATAGTTATGGACAAGAATAAACTGAATACATATAGACAAAGCAATATCAGGCTGAATTGACATGTGATATCTATGCATACAGGGCCAATGTTTTGTTCATATACATCACTGCATACTCAATGCTATTTGTCTCTTTAAGTGATTATATTGAAATACAAATTTCTGTAGAGATGCTTATGTAAGGAACAGAACCAACAACATCCTGCATATTCTCACGTTTTTGGGGTGCAGTCCTTTAATATATACAGGTGATGCTTGTTTGTCTGCATTCGGGAGGCACTGGTTATGGGAGCAGGTAGCCTCTGGGCCTGAAACAGAGAGTATTCTGAGAATCAGTAATGGTTGAAACTCTTATTATTAGCATTACTTTATAAACTACTTCCAATTTTATGGCTCATTATTAGGGCTTATGGAGATGAAAAAACATCAAATCACTGGTATCTAAGATACTGAGAATTCTGTGTTGAAGCTTTTATTCTGTAAAGACAACTTCTAGGTGGTGATGGTGGTAAGACATTAGCAGGGTTTGTCATAGTGACAATTTAAAATCTAAATGAATTCTTCTTAGGACAAATTTCTAATCTTGCATAGATATATGGTAAAGCACAGATGTTTGTACTGTACTTAAATTATTTTCAAAAACAGAACAATGAAAATGTGGGAGGATGTTTTCAATGGTTCACATAATATGCCCAATAAACAACAGTTGAATATAAATTCCAAACCTCGTTGAAGTGTGTTACAAAGGAACAACCTTCACAAGTGTTAAGTGTTATTCAAATGGATTGATAAATTCTAGCTTTCATAAAGTGGACCCGTCACCCAGACATAAAAAGCTGTATAATAAAAGCCCTTTTCAAATTAAACATGAAACCCAAAATCATTTTTTATTACCACATCCATACCCATTATAAAAGCATTTAAAAATCTTGTGATAACCTCCTGAAAACCAGCATCACAGATCACAGGTAATGTAGAAGGACATATCAGGACTGATGAAAAGCCACAGATTGGTGGGTAAACATATTAAGGAAGTGGGTGGGGGGTGAGGTTGTCCAGCTGGTATCTGGTGGAGCGTTTTGGCCCTAGCCTTTTAGTGACTTTACACACAGGTGTGTAAGACCTCCCTATTTAAAAATAATTGCGATAATCAGTCTAGCACACAAGGAATCAGTTAGACAGCTCAGTTACTGTGTAAGGCTAATGTAAAGATTTTTATCATTGGAACTGTAGTGGATATAATAACAAATATATTTTATACGAGCAATGTGCATTTTAAGGCAGAAAAGTATGTCTAAACTAGAAGAAATGTTCTAGTAAATACAGTGCAGAGCAGGGTCGGACTGGGCTGCTGGGACACCGGGAAAAATCCCAGTGGGCCCCAGCGGCCCAGACGCAACCCTTGCCAGTGCTCCCTCTGCCTGACAGTTCCTCCCCTGACATGTTAAATTTATGCACACTCAGGGGAGGACGTCGGGTGGGGGACCCTGTGGGGGGGTTAGGGGGGCCCATGCTGGGGTGGGGGTAAGGGGACATGGCCGGCGGGGGCACTGGCAGGGCCTGGGGGCGGGAGCCCCGGTGGGCCCTGCACCCCCCAGTCCAACCCTGGTGCAGAGGAAGCCATGTAGAAACACCTGCCAGGTACTTTAAAAAGGACTATACCATTGTATGTAATTCTTTGCATTTTTAATTTCAGCAATTACTTAACTATTTACCAACATATAAAGCATGAATATTACCTTTGCCGATGCCTTTCCAATCTCATCTATGACAGTCATAATCTGTTTCTGTGCCTCTGAGCTGCAAAAATACCATTACAGATAAGTTATACACCATAAATAATGAACAAGTCTTTCTAATTACTTTGTATTTTATACTAGATTACATCATATTTACCCCCCAAAACCCTTCCAATAACACCCATCTGTTTCACTTCCTGCTGGTTGCATTACCTGACTTGCCAAACAAAACAAAACATAAACAGTCAAGCACCATATTATTTTACAGCAAAATGATAACCCATTTAGGTGTTTTCTATTCAAAGAAAGAGGCTAACAAATATCATTTAAAAATCTTTTTTCTTTTTTTTTCCTGTTTTACTATTTATACCATACGTTGACAAACTTCAGGACTGGCTCTCTGGGGTGAGGTTTGGTGTGGATACATACACTATATTACCACATATACCAAATTACATTCCACATTTAAGGATATTTATATTAAGAGTTTCACCCTTTACCACCAATGGTGGCAACCTATTGCACATGGTGATGTTGGTTTGTAAGTGGATGAATGCCCATGAAAACCTATGCTGAAAACAAACATAATTCCAGCTGTAATAATCAGTAGAGTGAAAAGCCGACTTTTCTGTTAAAGTTCGGTTTTTCACTCTACTGCGCATGCGCGCGCACACGGAACCAGGAAGGAGAAAGCGATCGCAGCTACCCCGGGCTCGTGCTGTTCTCTCCAAACAGGGGCACCAGCCGGGGTAAAAGGTAGACTTTTTGGCACCCCCAAGTGACTTTGCCTTTCTTTCTCCTTTAAGAACACTCATTTACCAGTTCCAAATTATATGATAGCGGACCTACAGCTACTGTCAATGTTTGCCTAATAAGGCTTAAAAAGGCACAAGGCAGTATTCTACATACCACTGATACAAAAAAAAAGTGTAGTGGATGTCGTGTTTATGACTACCAACTCACTACAATGTTGCCAGCACTCCACTAATTCACTATCTTAATCAATGCAGTGTCCTTTATTTTCTTTGACATACATGTTACTTTAGGATCACAAAATGTGGATGCTAGTATAGCTCGGTGACTTCTTTAACCTCAATACAATGAATGTGAATTACAATGTCATGCCTATAATTGCTAGAGGATTAGTGATGGACATGTAACATGCACAGAAGCCCATCTAGAACACATGCCACTTAACAGGAGCCCTGACCAAATTAGGAGCTGTAAAAGAATTGGAGAGAGGTACGATAAACACAATACATGAGTTTCATTAGAGAGAAATAATACAAAGAGGTTAAAAACTCTGCATCTACCCTGTGTAGTACTTTTACACACAGCACAGACCCTTCTTTCTTGTACCAGTCAATACCTACATGTTTGATGTAAACACTCTTTTACTGTACAGTTCCACTGAATATGTTGGTGCTTTATAAATACTTGTTCATAATAATAGTAATAATAATAATAATACTGTAGAGCACATATATATAAAGGCATAATATGGGGCTAAGGAGTCTTCAGCATAGCCTTGCACTCAAAATTGTGGGAATACTAATCTGAACATTGCAAGATAAATTGCTTGGTTCTGCGAATGGTTGATACTGTGAATTGTTTCCTCTACTTTCAAGAATTGCAAGTAAACTGAAGATAGGGTTGCCGCCTGGCTGGTATTTTACTGGCCTGGCCAGTAAAAATGATGCTTGATGCCATTGTTATTAATAGGGAAAAAAGGCAAAAATATAGGCCGGTATTTTTTTCTAGAAAAGGTGGAGACCCTAACTGAAGACCAGTAACCCACCCTCTCCCAAGTACTCCCCTGAGGGACAGAATTACTAATCACCTTAGTAGACAGCCAGTGAAGCAAAAACCTAGCCTTCCTACAATTGTATGCAATCTGTATGCATTGTTTGGCAGGGGAATAAGGCCAGCAAGGTACTGCCATACTGACGCTCTGTCTGTGCATCGGGCATATATTTACCTTGCGATAAGAGGTCGTCGAGAAGGAATAAGGCTGCTGTCCAGTTTTGTAATTGGCTCCAGGAAAATCTTGTGCACATCAAAATCAAATTCCATGACTGCAGCGTTAGACAATGTGCTTGAAAGAAAGCCTGCCCAGCAACCACCCCTCCCCTTGTGTAGTGGGGGAGGTGATGGAACATGGCTACCAGCAAGTGAGCTGGGAGTGTTTATGGTTACCAAGCAACCCTGCAGCTTGACACCACCTTTCACTGAGAGAAGGGGGAGCCTGGTTGCAACAAGCCATTGATGCTGTGCCGATCAGGAAATGACAGCAGAGACATTCCTCAGCCACAGTCCAACCAGAGGGAAGAAGAGTAGCAGCAAACAGTGTTGTTCCGCAGGCTCTCCACAGTAATCTGCCCTCCCATCCAGCACGGCTCACCCCACAAAGAAGAACTACACCAGCTCCCACAGCAGCTTTGCCAGCAGGGCCTTGCTCCGCATCACTGCTAGATGACTTCCCCGGGCCTAGCCATTGCGCTCAAAGCCCTGGGACCTGTCGCACCTCGCAGACAGCCATATTGATGACGTCAGGCACAAGCAATGCAACAATGTCGGATCCCAAGATGGCCACCCATGGGCAGCAGAGAGAAGCCCTGAGAGGGTCGCTGGCCCTGCTGGATCATTGCCCACTTACCACCAACTTGAGTATTCCACCCAAGCATTTGGTATGCTTGTAAGTGATTGTTGGCTCCAATATGATTAGCAGTATCGGCGCAGAATGGTAGCCAGAGCCCATTTGTGCTGGGATTGCCAGGACATGAATCTCTGGTTGCTGATAATGACTCCTAACAGGCCTGTTTAGCCCTTTCCGCACAGTGCACAGGCACAAGGCAACACCACAGCTAGTGTAGGCACAGGTGTCAATAAAAAGAGCCTATGTTGGTTTTACATTACCGATGGTACTCAACATGTTGTTTTCAATACGAATGCTTCTCTTGTGGGGCTTTGCACCCCACAATCAAGTGCTTTAACAAACCAAAGCTGGAACTGCCAAATGCGCTAAGAGCGATGACCCCAGCAAACACCAAAAGGATGGAGCAGTGGCTAAGACAATTAGAGGGAAGCCCAAATACTCCAGGATGGTTTCATTAGGGGGTTCTGAAGAGCCCTCTTTGGCAGTCAGTGCAGGATAGTGAACACATAGTATGGGAAAAAATCATAAAAGAAGTCCAACTTGGTCAAATGACTGGTCCCTTTCTAGAGCCCCCCTTTCAGAATCTTAGAGTTTTCCCACTGGCCTAGTAACAAAAAAGGAACCTGGCAAATTCAGGCTGATCCATCAGGGTCAAAAGGGATGAATCCATGGTTTAGTATTCATCCTTTGACAAGGCACTCAACTTGGTCAGGGGAGCAGGAAAGGGGGCACTCGTGGCAAAATCTGACATAGAGTTGGCGTTTCTACTACTTCCGGTAAACCCAGTATGCTTCCACCTGCTGATCTGTGCATTCTACCGTTATTACTTTGTTGACATGTGCCTCCCGATGGGGTGTTCAATATCCTGCGACTACTTTGAGCTTATTAACACTTTTTTTGAAAGGCTGGTGAGCCAGGAAAAGGGCTGTAAATAACTCATCCACTACTTGGATGATTTCCTATTTGTAGGACCGGGCCAATCTCCACAATGCATCAACCTCGTGGGTGCATTTTGTGAGCTCATGTTCTTTATCAGTGTTCCCGTGGCTGAGGAAAAAAAGAAGGACCAGTAACGGTAATTACCTTTTTGGTATTTCAGCTCCCTAAAGAAAACTTAGAGGTCTTAGTTTGATTATTTGACACAGCTAGAAAGCTCAGCCTAAAACAGGTGCAACAGCTACAAATGCATTCACCGATGTTAATAACTGGGACAATAAATTAAATGACACTGGGCGTCTAGGGTCCTGTACCCTGGCCTGCAGTTTCCAACCCTTTAGTGCTTTTCGCACAATAAATTCCTATGTTGCATCCCTCCCCTGGAACAACTGAAACAGGAACGACAGGGCAACTAGGTTCCTCTCAGCTGTGCTGCCTGACACCCGTGTTGATTTCAGGGATCATAAGTAGTATGGGAAATACTCATAAATGAAGTCCAACTTGGTCAAATTGCTGGCCCCTTTCTAGAGCCCCCCTTTCACTCATGGCAAAATCCGTTGGTGTTTTCCCTACTATTAATTGACAGGGCTATCACAGCTAGGAAGCTCACCCTAAAACAGGTGCAACAGCTACTGTGTCACCTGGTGTTCGCATGTAAAGTCTTGCTCATGGAGCCGGCTTTTTGTAGACACTTGTCTATGGCCACAGTAGGCATAAAAGCCCCACATCATTATATCCATATTTCCAAGAACCATGGGGTAGATTTAATAATATTTTAAGGATAAACAGGTCACGTTCCTGTGCAACAACCAGAGCACAGTGCACGTTATAAATCAACAAATTTCAGCCTCCCCTCCAGTATTGGAACTGCTAAGGGTTCTACAATGCCTGCGGCTTAATATCTGGTTTAAGGCCCAACAAGTGCCAGGTGTAAATAATAGTATTGCTGATTCTCTCTCCCAGTTTCAGTTTACAGGGTTCCGGAGACTGGCTCCACACACGGCAGAGAAAGGTCAGCAGGTGCCATCACACTTATGGGACATTGCTTCCAGGAGTTTAAATCACTGGCACCTTCCACGTTGCGGGTCTACCCCAGGGTATGGATGGACAGGATAGCTACAGCTGACAGGTTTAAAGGCCTGAGAAGCCATAAATGCAGAGTGCTGGCAATTTTTGCCTACTTACGGTTGCTAAAAGCAACTGGGGTTTCAGGCAGCACAGTCGAGTGGAACCTAGCCACCCTGTCGTTCCTGTTTTAGTTGTTCCAGTGGAGGGATGTAACAAAGGAATTTATTGTGAGAAAAGCACTAAAGGTTTGGAAACTACAGGCTAGAGTGCGGGACACTAGATGCTCAGTGTCATTAATTTATTGTCCCAATTACTGACATCGGTGAAATGCATTTGTTCTTCCAGTTTTGAGACGGGGCGTATCTGTTGTAAATTTAACTTCAGGGACCATTACACTATTGCAAAAACAATTCAAAACTGACCAGCGAGGAAAGAGCAGAATAGTTACCCTGAGGGCGACAAACTCGATAATTGCCCTATGGGATTAGCCCAGTTTCATTAGACCATTTCACCATTAGACCAGAGGTAGGAGGCATCCTTTTGACCCCATTACTCCCCCTGACTCGTTTACAGTTCTCCTCCATTTTTTTTACCTGACCCTTAGGACCCTAGGCTTGCCCTCATCCTCCTTTTCTACCTATTCATTTCAAATAGGTGCAGCAGCAGAGGCAGTTCGTCATTGGTTCACAGAGGACGAGGTCAAGGGTATAACTAGATGGGACTCCCACAGGTTCCAGATCTACATAAGCCAACATTTACTGTGATGATCACCTAGGTATGTCAAAAGCTACAGTTTGGATCCTGGGGCATTCCTACGTTTATTGAGCAGCAAGACAAGCTTCCATCTGCCCATATGGTCAACAACTCAGCTTTCCGGAGTAAATGGTATGCATTCACTGGAGCGGTATTAGGGACAGGACAGTACTAGTGATCCATGGGGGGGTAATGATCTGGGGTTGGGTAGAAACATTGACAGGGACAGTGTTTTGGCATGGTCCACAATCATAGTTGGGCATGTGTGGAGATACGCCAGGGATCATTTAGCCTTAGAATGCTGCAGGAAAAAATTGAATGTAACTGTATCTGCATTCGTAAGGGGGATGAAAGGCATAGTGGTGAGACACAGGGAAATGGAGTGAGATGTCTTTGTTTACTTCGGAGGGATGAGGTACACTTCAATCCTATTGGTCTCAATATTTTCAATATGAATCTCCAAACCAGTGTCCAAGCAGTGCTGTCTGTGTTGGGGCACCATGCCGGCTAGGAATAGCCGGATTGGTGGTGGCTGAATACAACATCAAACAGTGCTTATTGGTAATTGTTTTGGTAAGTTAAACAGTTGGTCTGCAGGCTACGGCTGTAACCAACTGCAGGAAACTCCTGGGAGCTGCAAGTTTGATTTGTGTCTGCTGGGTGTCCTACAGTTGGCAATTTATGTTAAAGATGTTTTATTTAACATGTTAATAAAGCTGTGGCCGCTAATTTATCCAACTGATAAACAGTTGTCAGCATTTTTATTGTATGAATGGCACACCATCCCATCTGGCCAATTGGCAGCCAAGCCCCAGTATGTGTTTTTGAGAGTAACGTGATGGCAATGATACCTTTCTAGGGATCAAATGGTACTATACTGTATCATCATCATCCCACTCCCACAGGTACTATACTGTATCATCATCCCACTCCCACAGGTACTATACTGTATCATCCTCCCACTGGTACTATACTGTATCATCATCCCACTCCCACAGGTACTATACTGTATCATCATCCCACTCCCACAGGTACTATACTGTATCATCAGCCCACTCCCACAGGTACTATACTGTATCATCATCATCATCCCACTCCCACAGGTACTATACTGTATCATCATCATCCCACTCCCACAGGTGCTATACTGTATCATCACCCCACTCCCAAAGGTACATTACTGTATCATCATACCACTCCCACAGGTACTATACTGTATCATCAGCCCACTCCCACAGGTACTATACTGTATCATCATACCACTCACACAGGTACTATACTGTATCATCCTCCCACTCCCACAGGTACTATACTGTATCATCATCCCACTCCCACAGGTACTATACTGTATCATCATCATCCCACTCCCACAGGTACTATACTGTATCATCCTCCCACTCCCACAGGTACTATACTGTATCATCAGCCCACTCCCACAGGTACTATACTGTATCATCATCATCATCCCACTCCCACAGGTACTATACTGTATCATCATCATCCCACTCCCACAGGTGCTATACTGTATCATCACCCCACTCCCAAAGGTACATTACTGTATCATCATACCACTCCCACAGGTACTATACTGTATCATCAGCCCACTCCCACAGGTACTATACTGTATCATCATACCACTCCCACAGGTACTATACTGTATCATCCTCCCACTCCCACAGGTACTATACTGTATCATCATCCCACTCCCACAGGTACTATACTGTATCATCATCATCCCACTCCCACAGGTACTATACTGTATCATCCTCCCACTCCCACAGGTACTATACTGTATCATCATCCCACTCCCACAGGTACTATACTGTATCATCATCATCCCACTCCCACAGGTACTATACTGTATCATCCTCCCACTCCCACAGGTACATTACTGTAACATCATACCACTCCCACAGGTACTATACTGTATCATCAGCCCACTCCCACAGGTACTATACTGTATCATCAGCCCACTCCCACAGGTACTATACTGTATCATCATCCCACTCCCACAGGTACATTACTGTAACATCATACCACTCCCACAGGTACTATACTGTATCATCAGCCCACTCCCACAGGTACTATACTGTATCATCAGCCCACTCCCACAGGTACTATACTGTATCATCAGCCCACTCCCACAGGTACTATACTGTATCATCCCACTCTCACAGGTACTATACTGAATCATCCCACTCCCACAGGTACTATAGTGTATCATCCCACTCTCACCGGTACTATACTGTATCATCCCACTCCCACAGGTACTATACTGTATCATCATCCCACTCCCACAGGTACTATACTGTATCATCATCCCACTCCCACAGGTACTATACTGTATCATCCCACTCCAACAGGTACTATACTATATCATCATCCCACTCCCACAGGTACTATACTGTATCATCATCCCACTCCCACAGGTACTATACTGTATTATCATCCCACTCCCACAGGTACTATACTGTATCATCCTCCTACTCCCACAGGTACTGAATCACTAGCTGAAATTAGAATTTTGTCACCTTGCATCTATAATATCTCTGTTACCCTTGCACCAGTCTTAAATTAACAATTTCCCCTTGAAAAGGCTAATTGTACTTTTATAGATCGTTATTATTTTCTTACTTTTGTCATTGTTATGTCCATTTCTAGTTAGTTACAATGGGGCCCCAATGGCAAAAAAAACCAATGTCGTCTTTCAGTGCCAATATTATAGTGCCAGGGCCTGAATATCTGGCATCGGTACCCACTGCCTCTCACTGCATATAATGTGCTGGTTTTGTAAATACAGACTGCATTTCACTGTATATTATGTGCCTGGGATGTCAGTACCCACTGCCTTTCTCTCTATAATTCTAACTAAAACACATTTAAGCTTATCACAAACACAAATGAATGGAGAACCCCTCACAGAAGTGCATACACCCTAAGAATTTTAGGGTAAAAATAAAGCACTCCCATCTACAGGGCCGCCATCAGAAATCACGGGGCCCCTCACAACAAAATTTTCTGGGCCCCCCTCCTCCCACACCCCACCACCAAATGGCCCCTCCCCCAGTGACCCATCAGTACAAAGGACACACAGACATTGGTAGCATGGCCCCCTAAAACATTGGTAGCCAGGGCCCACCTAAAACATTGGTAGAAAGGACCCCCGAAAACTGGTAGCCAGGGGTTACGTTTTGCATTGGTACCAGGGTAGGGACCCACTAAAGCATTGCTAGCCAGCCCAGGGCCCCCTAAAACATTGTTGGTCCTCCCTCAGTGTCCTCATACTATAGCCCGCTCCCCACTGCAGCATCCTCCAGCTCCTCCCTAGCATCCTCCCCAACATCCTCCAGCCCCCTCCCAGCATCCTCCAGTTCCTTCCCAGCGTCCTCCCAAGCATCCTCCAGCTCCCTCCCAGCATCCTCCAGCTCCCCCCTAGAATCCTCCAGCTCCCCCCTAGCATCCTCCAGCTCCACCTAGCACCCGCCTGCTGCGTCCACCTGCTTTCTCCGGTTGCGTCCTCTTCTTATGTCCCCCGGCTCCCCGCTGCATCCACTCTTTTATAAAGTTGCACCCTGTGCGTACTGACGTCACACATATGCACGGGGCGCAACCAATCAAATTACCTGCTACAGATAATATAAACAGTTGAAACAAAGCAGAGAGGAGGCAATAGGCTCAAAGAACTATTATATAGGGAAATCTATTGGATCAGGAAACTTGAAACATTAAGTCCTCTAGGTCTAAATAAAGAATATGACCTCTCCCAGATTTTCAGATAAATATCTGTTTCTTTCTGGGTTTTCTTTCCCTTGGTTTCTTTTTTGCTTTTATATGGTATTTATGTTTTTATTCTTTACAGATCTTATCCTGGGCACCATGGCTTCTTCACAAAAAACTTTGGATGTTTTAGTTAGTCTTTTGAGTGTAATAAGTCTATCAGTTAACATTGTATATAGTAAATCACAATATTAAATGGATGGATACATTGTGACACTTTGTTGATACATTGTTGCTATTTAGTGTCTTTTTCACTTGCTACCACTAGGTGGTGGAGGATATAAATTTCCTGTGTGTATATTGCCAGTTCAGCTTGATAAAGGGCCTAATACGGTCCGAAACATTGTTGTAATGCCCTAAAGTGTGAAAAGCAGATGATCCCCTTAGGGTGCCTGTGCCCCTAGATGTGTCAGTTCTTGTCACGGAGCACCTGAATTAATAATCCAGAAGCTATAAAAAGAGGAACAAAAGAAACTCTCTAATTTGTGGTCCATAGCATCTTTGAGCAGAGTTCATTGGATACTACCAGTGTAAAAGAACTCATCCCACTAGCTATACTATCCAGTTTAGACAAATCAAGCCAGTTTTGAAAAACAAAGGCAGGAGTAAACAGATGTAACCATAACTTTGTACAGATAACCATTCCAAGCAAGGGAGACACAAGAAGAATGGGGACATACAAACAAGGCTGAAAGTACGGGTAGGATGTAGATGCATGGGGTGGGGGCCACTAGGCACATACCTCTTTTTCCTACCCCTAGTTCTGGCCCTGTTTGTATTTCCCCCCCAGTCCAGGCCCATGTCCCCCCACTGCCCACATGGCCCCCCAACCACTCACATGTACTCCCTCCACCATCTTTAACATAACTGGCCGCACTTTAACATAACTGCATGCCCGCACTCTTTTGCACATGCGCACACACGGGTATACAGTGGGATGGGCGGGGAGGCCAGCCTAGGGCTAGTCTTTCCTGGAACAGTACAGAAAAGCTGATATTTGGGCCTTAGGAGAACCTAAGGAGAGGTCCAGGCCAAGGCCTGATTGGAGAAAGGCCAAAACTGGCGAAATGGAAAAATAGTAGAAGGAACAATTATGTTTGGAACACCAGGACCAGTTTGACCACACTCTTTGGTAAGCACATGAGGTGAATGATTTCCATGCCACCATAATGGTACAGATTACTGCCAGCAAGAAGCTCTTGTGCTGAATGATTAGGGATTCAACAGCAATCAGAGTGGTCCCTCCTGATCTTTAAGAGGACTGTGGAAGAATCGGCAGTGGTGGAAATACATACACTAGCTGGAACTGCCAACGAGTTGTCATGGAATCCACTGCTGCAGCAGCATGAGGGTTCTGGGACCATGAGAAGAATAGAGAAACACCTGACCAGCAATAGATATATGCTATGTTGGCCTCCTAGTTGTCCACACCTGGAATTGAGACTGCTGAGAGTTAAGTTATGTGGGTCTCTGCCCAACAGAGGTTTGCCCATGATGAGGTGATCCTTCACCAGCCACCAGGCAAGCAACACCATGGGAAAATGGTCTGTTTCCCTTGCGGTGGATTGGGCAAATGGAAAGGCTTCCATTGCTGCTACCCTAGAGCCCAGAACATTGATCAGTAATGAACAGTGCTACCCCGAGTTGGCAGACTAGCAGTTGAAGACATTAAACCTTGTCTTGTGGGACAACACCCTTTGCAATCTGGTGTTGATTGTAATGTTTATAATTTGATTAGGATTAAGTGAGGACCTAAGTTCCTCAAGATTGACATAGCAAATTGGAGATGGGCTTTTGCTTGTTGATAGGAGCCCTTATTAGATGGTTGTCTAAATAGGGGGTGATGAGCGCCATAAGAAACTCATCTGGAGCCATGGCTGCCACCCCCTGGACAGAGTCTGATGGCTTAGTGTTCCCTCTTCAGTCCAGCTGAAAAGGGACCATGTACCCGTGAGGGTGCAATCTGGGGTTATGCCTGGGAGAATGGCATAACAGTAGGTAATGTAGGGGAGAGAACCGCAATGGAGATACAAGTTACCTACTGGGAGGAAGCCCCAGATGGCTTGCACATGTCACTGCTGCTGAAATAAGTATTTAACAGTTCAGTTTAAAAATTAAACGGGGTAAAATGGAAAGACTGCACAAAATAATATTAAAACAATAAAAATATTTGTAATATAGTGAGTTAGGCAAAAATGTAATCTATACAGTATAGGCTGGAGTGGGCAGATGTCTAACATAATAGCCAGAACTCTACTTCCCATTTCAGCTTTCTAACCTCTTAGTTAGTCAGTGACTTTAGGGGGGCCACACAGGACATGTACAGTTAGTTTGTGGGCATGCAGGTCAGATTCAAATGCAAACTAACTGAACAGTTATGTCCCATGTGGCTCCCCCTCAAGTCACTGATTGGCTTCTGACTGCTAACAGGTAATAGAGCTGTTAAGCAGGAAGTAGTGTTATGCCCATTATGTTAGACATCTGCCCACTCCAGCCTTTATAGATTACATTTTTGCCTAACTAACTATATTACAAATATTTTTGTAATTAGTGTTATTTTTGTTATTTTGCACAGTCTGTCCATTTTACCTAACCTAACAGAGAGGCTTTGTCAACTGCAATATGGTAAACTGAACTGAGCTATCAAAGACTGCTTGACCATGTTGGTTGGCAACTTAGGCCAGGTTTAGCCTGCCATATAGAGCAGGGCCGGCCTGCTAAAGGGTATGGTCCAGACCTATGTTTTTAAGTATACATTCCCCAATGGTGTAGTTAAACCCAGGGCCTGTTTCCACCTGGAATGAAAAAGTTTTTACAGTCTAGTGAAGTGCAGGCTGCCCCGAAACCCACAGGGTAGGAGGGTTCAGGCCAACATTCACACAACACAAGTGGTTCGGGGGCAGGTTTGGCTCAAATTTTTCCTGTTGCCCTCTCTGTCTGAAACCTGATCTCTGCTTCAACCTTAGTAGCATCTATTTATAGATACGTGCTTGTCCCTCCTCCTCTGTGATGTCAGCAGTGGGAGGGCAGATGAGCGCTGGACTATTTGTCATCCTGCACATCCCTCTAACAGACCACCTTTAAAAGGACTACATTCCCATAGATCTTAATCATGAATATTAATATTAACCCAAAAAGCTGTGAGCTGTGTGTTTTATTAAAATATTTATAAAAGCATATCAAGGGCCTCATAAGCATATTACAGGTCTATGTCCTTTCAGTGCAAACACTTTAAGCAAAACTATTCAGTATGTCCCCTCCCACTATATATTGTATGCAAATGTAGGAGTTTTTATGGCTCTTAGTCTGTTCAGAGGCTCCATAGACCACTACTGTATATTACATCATAATTTAAAGTTGGCCCTCTGACATGCTGTATAAAATACAACCACTATATGTAATACGTTGGACAGCACTGATTTAGACCATGCCCTGGAGGAAGGTAGTTTATATAGGCTACAACTCAATTAGACTGTACAAAATAAACAATTGTTACATTTTCCTCAATAAACAAACATGTATATAGTTGGTGACTTATTTATTTAACTGGGCTCTAATTATCTGGTTTAAGGGCTTGCAATCACATTTTAGTTCATATTTATGCAGAAATATTGATAAATCATGAGTTCCCAAACTTTCAGGCAACAATGTACTTAAAGCCTGAGAGGTGCAGAACAAAGAGCATATAAATCATAAACCACAAAAATAAATGCAAATAATTTCCAACTTTCCGCCACTTTTCAGTTTTTGGTGAAAGAAATACAGTTTACAGACACTTTTTTGAATTTGTCTTTTAAACAACAAAAAATGGTGCAAAATGACATTAAAATGACATTTAAAAATGAAGTAAAGCTCAGTGAAACTCTTCCCGTGTCAGATCAATTCTCATCTGCTCTGCTTTGTTTTCCCTAATCTTCATTTAGGATTAGCAGCCTACTGTCTAACCTGTGTAATTTATACACTCATATATAATGTTTTTTTACCTTACATTTGCAATATTATGCTAGTTTTAGGTAAATGGAAGAAGCAATAATCTTTATGGTATACTTTTAATTTCTAAATTACATTGTTTACATAGCAAATCATTCACTCTGCCATTTATTCTTGAACCAACAAATGTTTTTTGGTTTTTTTTTTTAGTTGTAATATAGGTGTGTAGGCACCATCTCAGTGCATTGTGCCTGAGTCTGAGCTTTCAGAAGGAGCCAGTGCTACACATTAGAACTGCTTTCAGATAACCTATTGTTTCTCCTACTCCCATGTAACTGGAGGAGTCCCAAGCCGGACTTGGGGAAGGGAAAATCACTCCAACTTGCAGTGCAGCAGTAAAGTGTGACTGAAGTTTATCAGAGCACAAGTCACATGACCCGTAACACCCTGGGAAATCAAGAATATGGCTAGCCCCATGTGAAATTTCAAAAGCGAATATAAAAAAAAAAAAAACAAAAAAAAAAAATCTGTTTGCACTTGAAAAAAACAGATTTTAGTATAGGATTCTGCTGGAGAAGCTCTATTGACTGATGCGTTTTGAAAACAACAGTATTCCTTTAATCACTTCACTGACACTTGCTCCAACTTATTTGCGCCCCCATTGCATGTCCAGAACAGAGCTGCTTGATAGCACAGGCCACCAACTTTAGCTGTGTCATTTCTGTTTCCAGCAGCCATCTTGGTGATCAGCAAGCAGCACATGCACACTGGCATGTGCAATCATGGAGTACTGTAAATTCAAGATTGGACTGGCGCAACTGGACATTGGAAAAAAAAAAAACCTGATGGCCCTGGTTCTGTTTGGTCCCACCTCATGGGGCATGTTGGTGGGTGAGTCGGATTGCTGCCAACAGGAAGTAGTGCAATGGCAGAGTAATGCAGGGGGCGTATCCTTGATTTATTTATTCGCCATGAGCCCTATATACACCAGTCTGACACAGTGTGCATGTTCCTAGTTGAAACTCATGTTGGCATTTAGAGACCCCAAAGGAAGGTAAGCTTTGTGGTTTGGTAGTTCGGAGTATAAAGACATGAAAAAAAATAATGTATAGTTTTTTTAGGTAAACTATAATTCCATCAAGGAATTCCCCTTAAACTGAAATGATTAGCAAATGAAATGCAACATACTGCTGGCATAATCCTGATTAAAAGGCTCATGTAAATGAGGGACTTGGTAAGTGGCAGACCAACAGATATAATAAAAAATTCAAATTCATAAAAAATGTCATCTAAAAGACAAAGTATGAAAACTGTCTGTTTAAAAGACAAATATACAAAAGTGAAGATAGAGGTTTGTGAATAAGGCCAAAAATGCAATAAATCCATCTCCACTTTTATTTTGTTTTAATATAACCACTTGTGGATTCCCCACTAGATGTCTCCTTGTGAAAGGACACACGACACAAACTTTTTTTTGTTAAAAAAAGCAACACATCAGAAGACAGTACAAAAAAAACATCTTATAATTGAGTTTATTTCTCATTTACAAGTATTTTCAAGTATACAAAAAGAAACTTAGAATCCATTAGGGGACCCATAAAAGGAAATATAATAAAAAAAAAAAAAAACAAATACAAACATATTCTGGGTCAGTTTTCACAGAAAACATTTTCAGAATCACAGCTGTTTTCTACCCTGGATTTGTATGGATCCAAGGCATACACATCTGAGATTACTCTAATACTGTATTTTTATTAAGGTCAGCGATCAAATATGCATTGGTTTTGCAAAGAATTTAAATATGGAAATATTTACTGATTAACAGTGACTTTCTGTAGAGTAGTTACAGTATATAGATACATAAGTTGCCATGTTCATTATCTTTGTGGAACTCAATATCATTATGCAAAACCCTTTATAACAGTGATCAATATTGTACATTGTAGCTTCTCAATAGTCTTTTGGTTTGGCATTTGCAGAGTGTAATTTTGTGATACAATAGAGATGTAGTGTTTCAGGAAAGCAGCAAGAGGGAATCAGAAAATAGTTTGGCTGAAAAAAGCAAAATAACTTTTAATCTAGTACAAGATTTGAGTTTCAAACTCTTGATAAACCCAGCCTGGAAACAGGATCAAAATGGTCAGAGGGTGGCAATATACTGCTTGTAATATGTTTTACATTTACAAACTTTAGGTGGCAAGTTATGTTGACATTATAGCAGAGAGAAAGGGTCTGGTAAGTGAACACTTTTCAACCGATAATAGCATAAATTAGATTACAGAGAGTGGAAAAAATGGCATAGAGAAAAATATTATTGGGAGTGTCAAGTAAATAATGAGAAATACTCCCAAACAAGCTGCAAACCTTTTAATACATTTTAAGTTCACCCACAATTTCTTTTTAAACTCCTCAAAGGTCAAGGAACACCTTTGTGAGCATTTATCCCAAAATAAGCCATTATAAATGCCGCAAACGGAATAAATAACACAAGTTCACCTGGGACCAATAGTAAACAATTCACACATGCAAGTGTTCCTTCACTGGGCTAGAATAAAAATTTCTGAATGTCCATTTGCCCCTGCGCCCAAAAGTTGGTGAATGAGGGAAAGAATTAGGCCTCACAGAAGCCATATTAGGAAAAAATACTAATGAAAAAATGATCTCAAGTTGTCCACTTGCTCCTGTTCCTGTAAAACATCTATGCTTTAGAAATTGAGATTGTAGGTTTAGGGCAATGGTGGCCCATTTATACCAGGGTGGTAAAAGGCACAGTTGTTCTCATAACGGCAGTTGCCCTTCATCATAAAGTGTCGACAAGTTGGACGGGTAGACATGTCTGAAAAGAGAACATTGCAATAAATTAGTATAAGTGAACCAGGTATTTATTAGTCACAAGTGATTTCCCTCTTAAAAATCTCAGTGGCATGTTCAAATGTTTTCTGCAGCTGCTGGTGTTCATGATACTGTTGATGATTTAGTTTATGCATCAGGTAACTGGCAACATACCAGAGTAGACTGGAAAACTGCTTCCAAGTGATGACAGAACAAAAAAAGAAAACTATCCTTTGCAGCAGATTTGTAAAACCTATGTATTTTCTAATCGACTAATTATAAAGCTAAATTACATCTACTACAATTCAAAAGCCAATATAAACCTTATCTTTACCTCCTCCATGCCCATGTCCCCTGTGCTCTCCATGTCCTCCATGACCACGGTGGTCTCCGCCATGTCCACGGTGCTCTCCGCCATGCCCCCCATGACCACGGTGATCTCCATGTCCCATGCCATATGGTCCATTTCTTCCTGGATGTCCCCTTTCACCTCCACGACCTCTCCCTCTATAGCCAGGTTCACCTCCTCTCCCTCCTCGATTTCGATGAAAGGGAGGAGGTGGAGGCCCTCTATCACCACCTCTCATTCCTCCTCTTTCTCCTCCATGGTGCCCTCCTCTCATGTTTTCATTTGGTGGGGGTTCCCAATAACCATCTCGCTGCGGGGGAGGTGGCCCCATCATGCGTGGACCACCTGGAGGACCATGTGGTCCTATATAAAAGGGGAGGGGGAAAAAAAAAACAAAAAAAAAAAAAACACATTTATGTTGTTTAGAATACCTGCTGTGCTTATACACCTATTTTTAACTTTTAACATTGCTTATCATTAATGATGGGGAGGGCAGCAAATTGCAAAAATAAAGGGACATGTTAGAATCCCTTGATACGACCTTTCAGAAAAACAAGCATGATGTAGGAAATAGCATTTTACAACAATTTTAAATTGATCAGCAATTGTGTTTAATCAATTTCAATTGTTCTGCACTTTGGCATTTGAACTATTATCTGGTTGTTTGGGTCAATGATCACACTGGGAGACCCAGAGACAGAAGAGAGGTAATATAGAGAGTAAAAAAAATTAAATAAATTGAAGACAGGTTGTAAAATGTTTTGTAATTGTATGTGATTTAATTTGGCAAGCATGCTTACCTTGAAATGGTCCATTGGGACCTGGTGGAGGGTAATGCTGAGGTGGTGGTTGATGATGTGGAGGTGGTGGCTGATGGTTTTTTGGAGCTGCAGGAGGAAAGCCATTATTAACTGCAACTGGTCCCTGTGATCCTTGTCCAGCTGTAAAAAAAAAGATTATTCTTTATTTACATAACACTATAAAATTCCGGAATGATTTGAAGAGATTGTATAAAATTCAAATCAGTACAGGCTTGTTTACAATCTTAGGCTTTATTGCATTTTCACACACACACACACACACACACACACACAATGGTCAATTTTATCAGGGTCCAAATGCCCTTCAAAAGTACATGGGGGTTACCCATTTAAGCACAGAGAGTCACTGCATACAGAACTAAAATCAGAAACTAGTCTGTGAGCCCCATTGTTCATAGACTTACCTGGCCCTGGTGGACCTTGGTTCTGATTTTGATTCTGCAAAGAGCCCAGTAGTTGCTTGATCTTGTCTGAAAAATCTGGCTGCTTCATTAGGTCCTCTGGTTTTGCATTACCTTGGGCACCCTACAAGTAAAAAGAAGCAATACATAAAATTAGGAGTTACCAATTTTTAAAAAAACAAAAAACAAAACACATTTCACACCATATCAAGGGGTTGAACCTGTGGGTATTAGTGACCATAACGTTATTTCATTTAAGGTTTGGTGCAGGAAACAAATATACGCTGGGGCAACAAAGACCCTAAAGTTTAGAAAAGCAAGTTTTAGTTCCAGTGATTCAGAGCATAGATTGGGGCAGAAATGGTTGTCATTTAAAATGATATTAAATCATTACTGTTCTCAATTTATTCCATTAATAAGAAAATGTAGAAGTGTTAATAATCACCCTATGTGGCTTAATTCTGAGGTACAGAAGTTAATAGGGAAAAAGGGAAAGCTTTTAAGAAATTCAGAGGGCACAGAAACTGCATTTAATGAATATAAACACTATAAAAGTGTTGTAAAACAGCAATTTGGAAGGCAAAAATTGAAAATGAGGAGTGCATTAATAGTAAAAAGATGCAAGTTGAGGGTGTGGCCCCATTGATTTATAGTAACAATATTGTTACAGTGGATACAGAAAAGGCAGATGTGCAAAACACCAGTTCTTTTCTTCTGTGTACACAGTAGAGGAGCCAGAGTGCCAAGTCCCACCCAATAGCTGCACTGTTGCCTCAGCTCCAACTACACAGTGGTTGACGGAGGATTTGGTGCATAAAGGGTTACACAAGATTAACGTGAACAAGGCACCTGGGCCAGATGGAACATACCCTCGGGTACTGAGAGAGCTAGGGGCTAGTTTTACAGTGGCCTCTGTTTCTGGTGTTGTCAGACTCTCTTTCATCTGGTATAGATACCTATGGATTGGAAAAAGGCTAATTTCATTCCTATATTTAAAAAGGGAGTAAGATCTCAGCCTGGCAATTATAGGCCAGTAAGTTTGACATCCGTAGTGGGCAAGTTATTTGAGGGCTTGTTAAGGGATGACATACAAAATTATGTACTCGAGAATGGCATTATGAGCAGTAATCAGCATGGCTTTATGAAGGACAGGTCATGTTAGACCAATTTAATTGCTTTTTATGATGAGGTTAGTAAGAAGCTGGACAGTGGGGGTGCAGTAGATGTGATCTATTTGGATTTTACCAAAGCACCCACAAACAACTGCTTTCTAAACTAAGGTCTGTTGGTCTTCGTGAAGTCGTTTGCACATGAATAGAAAACTGGCCACAGGATCGGGTAAAGAGGGTGGCGGTTAATGAAACATTCTCTACTGGGAGTAAGGTTCTCAGTGGGGTCCCTCAGGGTTCTTTACTAGGTCCACTTTTGTTTAACTTGTTCATAAATGACTTAGGGGAGGGTATTATAAGCAATGTATCAGTGTTTGCAGATGACACAAAACTCTGCAGACCAGTCAATTCTAATCAGGATCTGGCATCTTTGCAGCAGGATCTTGACAACCTGGCAATCTGGGCAGCTAAGTGGCAGATGAGATTTAATGTGGATAAATGTAAGTTCATGCACCTGGGATGTAAAAATATACCCTTAATGGGACTGCACTAGGCAAATCCATAATGGAGAAGGACCTTGGAGTCCTTGTAGATAATAAACTTGGCTGTAGCAAGCAATGCCAGGCAGCAGCTGCAAGGGCAAACAAGGTTTTGAGCTGTATTAAAAGGAGTATAGATTTACTGGAGGGGGGTGTTATTCTTCCCCTTTATAGAACGCTGGTAAGGCCCCATCTAGAATATGCTGTTCAGTTTTGGTCTCCAGTGCTCAAACGGGACATTATTGAATCAGAGAGGGTCCAGAGAAGGGCAACTGAAGAAAGACTGGCCAAGTTGGGTCTGTTTACACTGGAGAAGAGGCGCTTAAGAGGTGATGTGATAATTATGTATAAATATATAAGGGGATAATATAATAACCTCTCTAATGCTTTATTTGCCAGTTGGTCCTTCCAACTGACATGAGGGCACCCACTCTGTTTAGAAGAATGGAGGTTCTGTTTAAATATTCGGAAAGGATTTTGTTACTATGAGAGCTGTGAAGGTGTGGAATTCCCTCCCCAAATACATTATATAGCTTGGATGAGATCTTAGCAAGTGAGGGAATACAGGGTTATGGGAGATAGCTGTAGTACAAAGTTGATCCAGGGACAGGTCCGAAAATTTTTTTTTCCCCTCTGCGGCAAATTAGAGAGGCTTCAGATGGGTTTTTTTTGCCTTCCTCTGGATCAATTAGCAGTTAGGCAGGTTATATATAAGGCATTGTGGTTGAATGTGATGGACTGTCTTTTTTCAACCTAACTTACTTGCTATGTTACATGAATGCAGTTTTAGCTTAAATATGCAATGCAGATGTTCCCACAACATATTCTATACAAAACTCCTGAAATGCAGTGTCAGTACCATTATACTGGTATAAACAGAAGCTAAATCCCAAGATGGCCAAGTTGCTATCTCACATATGCTGATAAAGATAACACATTGAATGCAGCTATATTATTGGACTGCTCACCATTATGGATGTCAGTATTTCCTGCATAGTTCCTGGCAAAGGGTTAGGTTGTGTTTTGGAACTTCCCATGCTTCCCATTAGGTTAGCAAGGACAGGTGGAAGTTTTGCTCCACCTGATAAGTCTGGAGACTGAGATGCAAGGCTCTGGTCCATGGGTTCAGGGTAAACAGCATCATCCATTGAGCAATCCTAAAATAAAAAGGAAAAAGAAGGAAACATGTTAAAATGTGAGGTGCCTCCTTAATACTTTTGGCATACTCCATGATTTTATCCAGTACCTAAACCAGACATTAAGCTTACACTAGAATTATCTTAGTCTGTAATAACTTACCTCATCTAGAGGTATAAGTTTAGGAGGTGATGGTTCATATGATTCAGGGTCAGGTTCATGGGGTGTATCAGGAACACTGCAGCAAACAGATAAACAAGATGTATTTGTTTAAAAAATTACTGTCTGCCATTCAGAAAAAAATGAAGGAAAACATTTCACAATCATTTATTTATTTTATACAACAGCGATTAAACTTTTGTATAAAGGATGTAGACAAAAATTGCATTTGCCATTCTCACCTCTCCTTAGACAGAAAGATCTCCTGGAGAATACCCATTTCTCTTTCTGCCTGTGTGTGCTTTTCTGTGCTGTTACTTCCCATTTGCACCAAAGCCCCAGGAAGATTGAGAAGCCGAGGTGGTACCCAAGGAATGGTCTCCTCCATATTATCATGACTAAGGCGACGTGCGTTTTGAAAAGCTTGCCGGTCCTTTAACATCTCCCGCTTTGCTGCTTCACCAAAGTCTTTAATCTTGTTTACATTGACTGGAAAAGCATAAAGGTGTTTTTATTTTTAAGGCCCAATACATTAGTATTAATGGATACCATGATGTAAACTGCTCTCTTTTTCAAGAGTACAAATATCAATATCAAAGACACTGTAGACTTGTTCATCTTACTGTATATACTAAAAAAAAGTTGTGCTTGTGAGATTACTTAACAGTGGAAACAATATCTCATTAAGAGAACAGCACTAACCTCTCTCAGTTTCATCCAGCTCAAAATAGAAGTATTCCCTGAGGCGGCTCTCTTCAGGCCAACTGACTGTTTTCCTTTTCTTCCCTTTCTTGGTCAACTGAGAAGCATCAGCTTCAGTAGGCTTGGTTTCAGAGGGCACAGGAGGAGGTGGTGTTGATGCAGAAGCTGTAAAAAATCAATTAGATTGTAAAGAACAAAATAATTGCAAAAGGAGAAGTAAAATGCCAACATTGAGATAAAACAGAGTCTTACTTTCCATGGGCTCTGGGAGTTCAACAGCTGGAACTGGTGTTCCTGGACGCTCCACTTCCATTCCTTCTACTGGGGGCTCTGGCTCAGGCGATGAAGGTTTGGCGATACTACTTCCTTCAGCTGGGCACTTGCTATCAAACGGACTGGGCTTTTGGAAAAGACAGTGCACATTATTCTACATTAGAAAAGCTGTAAATTCATAGGCATGATAAGGTTCCCTGGTGTAACCATCTATTAAATCAGTGGAAAGAAGGTACTAGGTGTTTGTTATATTGTTTACTTAAAATCAGATGGATAACCGAGGCTACCAGAATTTTTTTTTAGTTACATACCTTATTACCAGTAGGTGAACTACCCTTCTTTTTCTTCTTGATTTTTATTCCAGGAACAGGGGCTGAATTTAATGCATCTAAAAATCCCAAACTCTCCATGGCTGCAAATTAAAATAGAAAAAAGTGCAGTTAAATATAGTTTTCTTTTTTTAATAATGATGATAATCTGTACAATGGCCTGTTAAAAGTCTGATTAGAATTGAGGTGATGGTACAGAGTTTTTAAATTTAAAGGAAGAGCACATGTAGAGTCAGTGGTATGATAGCTAGGGTAAAGGTAATGGCACAAGTAAACAGATTTAAAAAGAACTTACGCTGTGGTGGAATTATCTTGACCTTAATTTCTTTAGTAGTGTTAGGAACTGTGTTCAGAGGTTTGTATTTTTTCTCTGCTGGAGCTGCATCACCAGGAACTGGAACTGAACTAAGAAAGCAAAAAATGGTGTTAAAAACTAATCAACAACTCGTTAAGCAATCATGATACAAGCTGTTAAACTGCAAAGGAAATTTAATACAGCATCCGTTTTGCAGGGCCATTCAGTGCTTTTTAAAAGATTTTCTACAGCTGGTATTCTAAAACCAGTAAAAGCACTCATTATGGCAAGTTTATCAACCAATATTTATGGCCATACCAATATCATTTCTGTTACTTCAATATTATCACATGCCTTTTCTTAATTTTTCATGTTACTGCATATCCCGTAGGAAATTATTGTTCCACATGTTTTCATTGCCAGTATAATCTTCCAATCTTAATGTTTAGTCTGTAGCTTCCCTGGTTTCTAACTTATCACAGCTTTGCTTTTTTGCCAGCATTCAGGGCCAGGCCAACATGTAAGAGTGCCCAAGGCAAACCCCACCAGCCATCACACACACTGCCCTACTTGGCTTCTCTGACCTTAGCCCCCCAACCCCATGCTCTCTGCAACCCTGTCTCCACCCTCCCAGCATTCAGTACCTCTGCTTCTGTAACAAAAATGTCCTGTGCAAAGTGGGAACCACTTAATTCTCTTAAGCCAGAATGTGCTTCCTGATCCCGATTTTTGTGCCAGTATATACACAAACAGCATGCTCATGTCCTATTTGGAGGCCACTGCTGAACAAATTTAAATATAAAGCAGGAGCTGAAAAAGTAAGCAAGAAGAGGCATGGCTGTCTGTGCCCCCTATTTTCAGTGACATAGGCAGCTCCACTTTTGCCAGCATTTGTTCACCTATCTCCTGCTAAGATTACTTTTTCACCTTAGCAAATTCAATTTTAACAGACAATTCCAAAAAGCCACATCATCTCTGTCTAAAGGACAACAGAACCAGGACTGCTCTTTGTGTATGGACTAAGTAAATAACTTGATCATGTCTACTAATTTGGCAAAGACCAAGTAGTTTTCACAAAAATATGGTTTTCCTACCTCGGTCTCTTTACAGGAACTGGTTTCAAATACTTGTCAGACAGGACCGGAACAGGTGTAGGTTTCTTAACAGGAACAAGTGACGGAGCTTCTACTTCAAGACCTAAAAAAACAGTGAACCTTTGTTTACAAAAAACAAACTCTATGTCTGTGCTATCCCCCACTTCACTTATACAAAAGCTTTCCTCTACAACAAATGATTCTAAAATTATTTTAACTTCTTCCATGTGGTCGGACAGCTATCGACTGACTAAATTACCAATTTAAACAGTATTTCAACCTTTGGAAGTATCATGCCACAATGAACCCAGAGTAATAGACAATCAGCTCTCCTCACTTGGCTAAAGTGTTGAAAGGTAGTAAGTGCTGCTGGGCTAGCGACAAAATGTGATACAAAAAAGTTGTGCAGTGCTGCATGATTAGTTATGTTGACATGTTCCTTATAGTCATACCAATGTGTTTATCAGTTTCAGTTTATCACTTATAGGGCAGAACGTTTGATATAAGGCATAACAAAACTGTGGTGTAAAGGTGATACCTTTATTGGCTAACCAGGATGATAATCACAGCAAACTTTCAGAACAATTCAGTTTCTTCTTCAAAGCTCATTTTACGCTATAACTATTTCAACTGGCTTAACATGGTACTAAAAAATTACCTGGGACATTTTCAAAGAATAACCCAAGAATATAGAAATCTGCATGAACAATAATGGCTTATATTCATTCAGAAATGGTAAAAATTACAAAAAATATATACACTACATTTGAGGAACTGAACTAATATGTGGTAACCAAGTTAACAAAGATGAGAGCAGACAAGTAGCTGTTGATGAATTGAAATATGCAAGAAATGTGGTGTGGTTTGCTTTACCAGTGGATCTAAATTTTGCATGACTTGGGGCTGTTGTACGCAGAGTTTTGGGCTTCTCCTTTTTTTTTTCTCCACCATCCTCTGCTTTAGCTTCAGATTTCGCTTCTAAGGTCTTGTCAAGGACTGGGCTGCGGGCTTTAGGATCCTCTTTTTTCTTTTTCTTCTCTTTATCTATGAGGAGGAGGCCTGGATTAGTGTTTAAATAAGGAGGACATGTATTGAAAAATTATTTTACCTAGACACAGGGCAGAACAATAAAAGAGGTAGATTAGCAACAGCTAATAACAGCTCCAGCTATAACTTGCTGCTACTTTATAAATACTGATGATGATGATTTATTTCACAGAATATAGTAAACTATCTTGGATGCACCCCGTTTTTAACAAGAGGATATACACACAGATGGAGAACAAAAGTTGAATACATTAAAAATGTTTCTATACAAATTGTAAGCCACCGTTAGTACATGTACTTAATCATAGCATCTACAAACCGGATTCCAAAAAAGTTGGGACACTAAACAAATGGTCAATAAAAATCACGGAACAAAAGTTTAAACTGAGAAAATGTACCATTTTAAGGGAAAAATATGTTGATTCAGAATTTCACGGTGTCAACAAATCCCAAAAAAGTTGGGACAAGGCCATTTTCACCACTGTGTGGCATCTCCCCTTCTTCTTACAACACTCAACAGACGTCTGGGGACCGAGGAGACCAGTTTCTCAAGTTTAGGAATAGGAATGCTCTCCCATTCTTGTCTAATACAGGCCTCTAACTGTTCAATCGTCTTGGGCCTTCTTTGTCGCACCTTCCTCTTTATGATGCGCCAAATGTTCTCTATAGGTGAAAGATCTGGACTGCAGACTGGCCATTTCAGTACCCAGATCCTTCTCCTACGCAGCCATGATGTTGTGATTGATGCAGAATGTGGTCTGGCATTATCTTGTTGAAAAATGCAGGGTCTTCCCTGAAAGAGATGACGTCTGGATGGGAGCATATGTTGTTCTAGAAACTGAATATATTTTTCTGCATTGATACTGCCTTTCCAGACATGCAAGCTGCCCATGCCACATGCACTCATGCAACCCCATACCATCAGAGATGCAGGCTTCTGAACTGAGCGTTGATAACAACTTGGGTTGTCCTTGTCCTCTTTGGTCCGGATGACATGGCGTCCCAGATTTCCAAAAAGAACTTCGAATCGTGACTCGTCTGACCACAGTCTTCCATTTTGCCACACTCCATTTTAAATGATCCCTGGCCCAGTGAAAACGCCTGAGCTTCTGGATCTTGCTTAGAAATGGCTTCTTCTTTGCACTGTAGAGTTTCAGCTGGCAACGGCGGATGGCACGGTGGATTGTGTTCACTGACAATGGTTTCTGGAAGTATTCCTGAGCCCATTCTGTGATTTCCTTTACAGTAGCATTCCTGTTTGTGGTGCAGTGTCGTTTAAGGGCCCGGCATCCAGTATGGTTTTACGGCCTTGACCGTTACGAACAGAGATTGTTCCAGATTCTCTGAATCTTCGGATGATGTTATGCACAGTTGATGATGATAGATACAAAATCTTTGCAATTTTTCGCTGGGTAACACCTTTCTGATATTGCTCCACTATCTTTCTGCGCAACATTGTGGGAATTGGTGATCATCTACCCATCTTGGCTTCTGAGAGACACTGCCACTCTGAGAAGCTTTTTTTATACCCAATCATGTTGCCAATTGACCTAATTAGTGTTATTTGGTCTTCCAGCTCTTCGTTATGCTCAAATTTACTTTTTCCAGCCTCTTATTGCTACTTGTCCCAACTTTTTTGGGATTTGTTGACACCATGAAATTCTGAATCAACATATTTTTCCCTCAGTTTAAACTTGTTCTGTGATTTATGTTCTATTCTGAATAAAATATTAGAAGTTGGCACCTCCACATCATTGCGTTCAGTTTTTATTCACAATTTGTTTAGTGTCCCAACTTTTTTGGAATCCGGTTTGTAATATTCAGCCCTTAAAATCATTCCCTTCAACTATAAACTGATTAAAGGAGAAGGAAAGGCTAAGTCACTTGGGGGTGCCAAATGTTAGGCACCCCCAAGTGACTTAAATCACCTACCTTGTACCCCGGGCTGGTGCCCCTGTTAGGGGAAAACAGCACCAGCCCGGGGTACCTGTAGACACCGCTTCCTCCTTCCTACTCGCGCTGCTGTGAATTTCCCGGGGCCGGCGCATGCGCAGTAGAGTGAAAAGCCGACTTCTCTGTTAAAGCTCGGCTTTTCACTCTACTGCGCATGCGCGCGCAGCGAGAACTGAAGGAGGAAGCGCCGGCAGCTACCCCGGGCTGGTGCTGTTCTCTCCTTACAGGGGCACCAGCCCGGGGTAAAAAGTAGGTAATTGAAGTCACTTGGGGGTGCCTAACATTTTGGCACCCCCAAGTGACTTTCCCTTTCCTTCTCCTTTAAACCCAGTAACTGCTGGTAAGAATGCCAAAGTCCATTTTCTGAATGATGTATACTGTGAAACAATACAAACATTTAACTTTCATTATTTATTTTTTTATTTCAGATTGTAGCCATTCCAAACTATCTATAGATATTACAAGAAGACTTCAAAAGCAAACATTTGCACAACAATTATAAAGGAACAATATATCTACTGTAAAATTTAAGGATATTGCCAAAGTGATTTCATGACTACATAAAGAAACAAGGCTGTATGTCAT
This sequence comes from Xenopus tropicalis, assembly GCF_000004195.4. Taxonomy (NCBI): domain Eukaryota; kingdom Metazoa; phylum Chordata; class Amphibia; order Anura; family Pipidae; genus Xenopus; species Xenopus tropicalis. The sequence continues at coordinate 75,446,030 of NC_030684.2, forward strand.
GTATTTTTATGCAGGTCATGGAACAGCTAACAACTGCATATATTGGAACTCAAATAGCTAACAATTACATAAATATATATTATATACACACACACACACTTTCTTTCCAAGAGCGCACACATTGCCAGAAGGGTTGACCTACCAGCAGGCTGTATGTTGCTCTGGGACCTGATAACTGCCATCCAGTCATTGACCAAAATTCCAGCTACTTTTCGAAGTTCTGAAGAGAAGAAAGTTTATAGTATAACAACTGTATTAATGATGTAAGGACTACAAACTGCAATAAAAAATGATTAGAAAAAAAGCATCAACAGATCCAGCTAAATAAAAAACAAAACAATACAAATAACAGAGCATATCAGATAGAGAAACAAATCATTGCTAAACATCATATAGTTTCTTACCTTCATCCTCACTGGATTTGCTGAGTTGTTTTACAAGTTTGGCAGTGTTATTCTGCAGCAGAAACATAAAAGTGTTATAGTCTCTACTTGTTTGTATTTGCTAAAGACATTTGCAAATGAAACAGCCCAACACTGTACACAAACTCACCAGTTTTAGATGATCAACAGTTAAAGGCAGATGCTGCAGTGTGAGGAGAATCAGGTACAAAAGTGGGCTGTTATTACAAGTCCGCGCATAAGTCAACCAGCTATTCAGTAACTTATACCCTCCAACACGAATAAACCTGGAAAGTTTAAAAAGGTTGGAGACTTTAACCATGAATAAAATTTTTTTAACCTTTTACTAAAACACCACCACAGATTTATAATTTATATATATGAAACAATACTTGTTGAACTGCTTTTAGTGCTAAGTATAATTTGCAGTTATGTTTTACTAAACATGTAATAGTACACTGTAACTCTATATTAATGCAATTAAAGATGAACAAGACACTCACTTGGACAGAATATCAGGGGAATGTGTCTGGAGAACAATGTTCAAGTAAATGCAACGGCTAACCATCTTTTGTGATTCTTTCATAAGGCTATGAACAGGAAAGAATGAAATCCATGAATTTCTTGTATTCAGAAAGTGTCAAATCATAAAGTCTTATGAGGATACCTACTGGAATATCTTGGCCATTCCTTCAATTGCTTTTACTTCACCACTTTGCCCGAGTATATTATCCAGCCCCTTCAAAAGCTCTAGAGGGTCAATAGCTCCTGACCCCATGATTTCAGGGTTCTAAAGGAAAGGACAGCAAGGCATGGGATAAGAAAATATCAACAAGTGATTGAGTTAAAGGTGATGTTAGAAAGGCAAATGATTAGAAACCAATGAATATGCATGATCTGAAGAAAGATGTAACTTAAAATGTTGAAGATGCTACAAAAAAAAAAAAAATTGTGGCAAATATAAGAAACCACAAGAAAAGGGAAAACCAGCAACAATAGGACACTAAAGAATTTAGGGATTCAATAATTGGCTGAAACTATCTTCTTCTTAATCATAACTTGAAGTAACTTGCCTAGTATTGTCCTCCTTGTTTGCACAATTACTGATATACTCAAGCAAAATTATGTGGCTAACAGAAACAATATTAGTTTCTGTTGGATATACCTTTGAGATGGTTATCATCGCTGTGTGATATTAATCTTTCAAAAACAAGTAAGACTCTAAATGGTTTTGGGGCAATTACTCAGTCTTAAGCCTAACTGTAACAGGGTAATACAATTTTGTCTTCTACCAAGGTAAATAATACAGAAAAATCTCAGCTGTTATTGTGTCCTTCCTCTCTGTTAGGGTGATAGTTCAGAGAATTAAGCTTCTCTAAAATGCCACATGGTTGTGGAAATACTAACGTGTAAAATATTTCTAAATTAACAGTTATGGTAAAAAAAATATTTTTTGAAAGGCTTGTGACAATACTGGTATGAACACACACTTATTGATGCCACACAAAAGCTAGTTTTTTCTGTGTAATTGAAAACTGGTAAGATTTGGCATTTGGCAAGCAAGTGCTTTCTGTATACATAGCTAACTTACATGCAGTTAGCATTTACATAATACAGAAAAGTGCTATTTCTCTGCGATCAGTATACATTCACAAATGTTGAGATTTTCCTTATAGAGATTTTGTATGCATATATTATATTTTGAAAACTGCAATGTGCAGAACTAATTTCTGTTACGGGAGTCTCTTTTTCTATAAATTACACTATACGGAGATTTTGAGACAATTCAAACTCCAGTGCAAACTGCTGAAAACTTCAGGCCTGGGTTCCACTTGTGCGCATTCCAGTGAACTACATTTCTACTTACCCAACAGTGACATTTCAAAAATGTCCTAGTATTTATGGAATGACTTGATTCATCAATTAACATTTTTATGTGATATTAGCAGTGTTCCATTCATTTTATCTGCAGTCTTTAGCTGAGTACTACCAATATGTTTCTTCCTCATTTGTTATTTATCTTCATGCCTAGCACTTTTTTAAAATTTAAGTATGGCAAAGATGTTTAACCTAATTGCAGCAATTTAGGGTATATATAAAAATGTGCTTTCGTTGTCAGGACAAAAAAATAAATAAATGGGAAAGTTATATGTGAATGTATTTAAAATAAAAAAAGTGATGAGAACCTAAAATTTGAAATAATTAGAATACAAATTCAGTTCAAGCAGACAGACCTGCCTGGTAAGAATGATACATTATCACACATAAAAATGCATCCTTATATAGGAGATACTATTAGGCTTGCTGGGATTACTTGGTAAAAATATGAATGAAAAAAGGGCCACATGATCAAACAGTACATTACATTTTTAACAGAACTGCAAAAGTTAAAAAAAAAACTCTCCTAATTCCTGAGCCAAACTGCCTCAGTTTGCTTGTAAGTACTGTAATATCTAATTCAGGGCACTCCCTTTATGGCCAAGTGGTTATTAATGAGAAAATGTTAAAATATTTTCACTATAGAGTCAGTAAAAGTTTTAACTCTTAACTTGCAAATTCTAAATATATACGTTTTTGATTTTTTTAGAAGATACAGATAAAATAAAAGGTTTAGGAAAAAATATGTTTCCTGTCTTACAGCGAGCTAGGGAAATGTAACATTTTGCACATTTTAATTGGAGTTGCTCTGTGATTGTGATTGATTGCTCTGTGAGCTTGTCATCAATCTTCAACTCAATTAAAAATATTTTATTGCCTGTGGAAAATTGGTATGCTAAAAAATACTAAGTTATGTTAAGAAGATCTATATCTATATCTAACTGGAATGTTGGATAACAAATTGCAAAAAAAAAAAAAAAAATCTTTCCTCTGATTTTCAAGATGACTATTAGTACATGTAGACACCAGAGGGCGTTCATGAGATGAGCAAAGGGCCAGCCATATACAGTCTAGCATGCCTGCCTCAGCGGGAAAACAAAGAGAAAGGAGGAGAGTCCATTTTAGAGCTACAACATGCTAGATGTTAAAACAACAACTGAGGCAGCCATTTTGAAGGGTTTAAAAAAAAATATGTACTGAACAGGAAAAAAAATTGCTGTTTAACTGCTTGTTGCAAAAGAACCACAGTTTGAAGATGAAACAATACATTTGCCATACCAAACCTCCCTACCTAAATAGGAAATACGGGGTGCTACTTTATAGCTATGTAAATATAAAAATATACAGCATCCGGCAAAAATGGAATTCATGAGATGAGAAAGGTTGCTAAAAATCAAGCTGATGTATTAAGAGAAATATGATGTTCACAAAATAGTTACAAAATTCCATGTACAGACAACTAATTATACCAAAATAAGTTTTGCATTTTAGCCTATTATAATCAAAATTTACTATCGCACAGGACAGTAGTGGAATGAAGGCAAGCAATCTTTATTGATAGATTGCACACAATCCTCTTAGGTATATTCTCAGTCTGCCAGGGGGTGAAAGAAAAATGACACGACTGCTGTGCAAACAGTGATTCCTCGAGGACATTTAAAATTGCAATTATTACAGTAATTGGAATGTAGAATGATAACAAATTGAGTGTATAGGGACAGGAAGTCCAAAATTAGATATTTCAATCCATGCGGATTTCCCCTTTTATACCTCCCTACCTTGCCAGCTCAGCACATATTACTGCATCTCTTTGTGGAACTATACCTCCCTGAAGAACTCACGAGTCTTTCCCTGCAATCTTTATGTACAGATTGCTCATGATTCTGTTCACTACGCACCTTGAACTGAACATAAACCACACGGGGAAAAACTGGTCTTATATCCCTTAAGTAAACAAAGGATGCCGTCTCCCACACCGAGATAATGCGTTTGCTTTTTTTGAACAAAGCCCTGACGCCATCTTTGGTATGGGAGCTCATTTTTGTCGCACATCCTGTCAAAAACGATCAACCTCACTGCCCAGACTGCCTGTAGAATGTAGCTGTTATTAAAATATGTGCCTGGACAAAACTTACTACGGATACTTATTGGTCATTTATCCTTTAGAACTTAGAAAGCGATGCCAATGTTTGAAAAAGCTATATAAAAAGTTGAAGGGCTGATAGTTGTCTGCAGGTATAACCTTCTTTCAATTTGATTCAAACAAAATACAGTTTTATCTAGAATATGTCCAAGATGGATTTGCTAGAAATCTGCTCTTGCTGGGACGGCATTAAATTAGCTGAACCCACCAAGGGTTTGAGGGTAAAGGGTTGGTGGGGGTAAAGTTGTTTTCCAAGGTCGTTCAAAAGCAACACTTACTATCCAAAATTCTCCTTCACCTCTTCGTACGTTGGAACTGGGCTAAAAAAAAAAAAAAGAAAAAAAAAAAGAAAAAGTGGGGGTGGGGGCGTATTAAGGAATATATCCTCTTAAAAAAGTTGCCTTGGGATTAAGACCACACAAAGGCTGTGGTCGGCATTGTATTCAAAATTTAAGGTTTATAGGGCTGGCCAGCTGCCATTACCTTACAATTATCAAATATGCCCTTTTCAAGCTCCAAATAGAAAAAAAAATAAGTGAAAGAGGATATATTTTGAACGCCTGTATTTTAGACTGCTAACTATTAATAAGAGCCCAGAGTCTCCTTATTTAAAGGGCAGATAAGCATATAAGTTTATAAAAAATTTTAAAAAAGAATTAAGAGGAAAACGTGGTGTAGAAGGTGTGTGACGAGGCTCCCTTGTATTTTGGTCTTCTACTGTTTCCAAAATTGAAGGTCCTTGATCTTTTGATATTAACTTAAACTATTGTCCAACAGTTTGGTGCGACGATGAAGCCAAGTTGAACACAGGTAGGTAAAACCTAAAGAGAAAAATAAAATCATAAAACACGTGCACAATCGATACCCGAAACACAACAATTACACAAAAGCAGCCCCCCTCAAGGTCACAACAATAAGGACATTCTCTGTGGACACCACTCAACAAAACACCTACCTGACGACAAAGGCTGGAATGGCGCCGTTGACCAAACCGCAAGTTTAAGTAGCCTCGGAAGCGTCACGGAGTGTGGAGGCGGAGCAATCAAAAAAGCGATACACGATTGGTTCGACGAGACGAGGCAAACGCTAAAAAATGGTGGCAACTAATGACATCACTTCCATCAACCAATGGCCGTCGAGTATGTAATTGCAAAAGAATTAGAGATTCTAGGTTGGTTTGTTTTCCGAAAGGTGATTTTCTTTCATAAAACGTATTTAATGGCGAAACAAACCGTGAACGAGCAGTGCTAAATCTCAATGTTCATAAATAAAAAACCGTGAAACAACGTGTCCTTTTTCAATGACGCAGCAAAAAAATCCCGCAGCGCTTACGTAATCGAGGCCAACGCCCTTATTGAAAGACAAAAAAATACTCCTTAATTATAGCGTGAACATCGTCTGATCTAAATACGTTTAACTAGCGCTGCCCTGCTCTAGTTCGTGCTTAAATTACGGAGATCAAACCGAAGCAGCTGAGCTATAGGTTGATTAGGTTAACCACCCATGTAGCTACAAAAATAATAGAGCTTTAGTGCCAGACATATTCAATATATGGTATCTAAAGCCTTATTGTTATGAGCAGTCTACTTGGTTTAATGAAGTTACAACCCCGGGCAGGAAGCGATTCTTTCAGGCACGAACCCTTTCAATAACTTCAAGGTGTTGAAATGTAAGTGGCTGCTTGTTCGTATTAATAAAGCTGGTATTGAAGCAGCATGCTGAAAGAAAAAAATGGGGCTAAGTGATTGGTTGATATTTTCATGACGTAAACGACAAGGTGCCCGTTCTACATCACCTTCTAGTAAAATGGCTACTTGGTTGGGTGGTCTAGGGATATCTACAATCAAGAAGGCGCTATGGTGTAAGGTAATAACATTTAGGGAGACGTTATAACTAAAGAGAAGTGACAGATGTATAGACTAAATATGTTGGCTGTCTTAAGGTAATTATTTTAAGATTTAGTAACCCATCAATCGTTACTGTCGCTGTAGATATGCTGTAAAATGGTGGTGCCTGCATGCAGAAGCAACACGGTTTGTGGGTGCCCTTGTTAGCAGGCGGAACAGATGTTCCAGCTGAACTTGCACATAACACTGCACGCATATGTGTAGGGCTGTGGCTATTATTTTCTCTAATATCCGAATATACGTAAGGTAGATTAGTGTTTACCGTATCCCTTTTAGGGTCATAGGTGTCAGTTTTGTTTTAGTTAGATGGCAACGTGAATTGCCTTAGATACATTTTGCATGTATGTATAACTTTAGTAACAGTCCTGCTAGTATACACACCACTGTACAATTTTACAGTGTAGAAAAGTAGTTACAGTAAATATACAGGGATTAAGTGCTGTGTGATAAGAGACCTAATAGAAAGGAATACTGCCCATAAAGTCTTATGCATGCTCAGACGAACATTTCCACAGAATAAAGCAGGAACAGTGAGAAATCTTTTTAACAGAGTGCATATGTTCTTTATCATTTCTGTTTAGATTTGTCTCCTCTCCTCTTTAATAGAGATCACATATTGAATCCACATTCTGCATGGCTCATTAATAAGTCATTTAGATGCTATCTACTGACTGAGCTAAATTAATGTGCATCCATGCAGCATGTACAGTCATGGCCAAAATTGTTGGCACCCCAGAAATATTTCCAGAGAATCAAGTATTTATCACAGAAAAGTATTGCAGTAACACATGTTTTGCTATACACATGTTTATTCCCTTTGTGTGTATTGGAACAGAACAAAAAAGGGAGGGAAAAAAAGCAAATTGGACATAATGTCACACAAAACTTAAAAAATGGGCTGGACAAAATTATTGGCACCCTTAACTTGATATTTGGTTGCACACCCTTTGGAAAAAATAACTGAAATCAGTCGCTTCCTATAACCATCAATAAGCTTCTTACACCTCTCACTGGGAAATTTGGACCACTCTTCCTTTGCAAACTGCTCCAGGTCTCTCTTTTTGAAAAGCAGGGCCGGAACTAGGGATAGGCAGAAGAGGCAGCTGCCTAGGGCGCAACGATTAAGGGGCGCCAGGCAGGAGCCTCTCCTGCCTACCCCTAGTGCTACTTGTCATTAGCGGCGGAGGCAATGACAGATCTAATCGCTCCGCCCCCCCCCCCTGCGCCTTCTCCTGTGCTTTGGCGCGCATGCGCCGTTCGGGGGGCGGGCGGGGAGGTGGGCGGAGTTGGTCGACCGGGTTGCCTAGGGCGCCCGGGCGGCTTGGCCCGCCCCTGTTGAAAAGGCTCCATTTCCCAACAGCAATTTTAAGATCTCTCCACAGATGTTCAGTGGCATTTAGATCTGGACTCATTGCTGACCAGTTCAGAACTCTCCAGCGCTTTGTTGCCATCCATTTCTCGGTGCTTTTTGATGTATGTTTGGGGTCATTGTCCTGCTGGAAGACCCACGATTTCGGGCGCAAACCCAGCTTTCTGACACTGGGCTCTACAGTGCGACCCAAAATCCTTTGGTAATCCTCAGATTTCATGATGCCTTGCACACATTTAAGGCACCCAGTGCCAGAGGCAGCAAAACAACCCCAAAACATCATTGAACCTCCACCATATTTCACTGTAGGTACTGTGTTCTTTTCTTTGTAGGCCTCATTCCATTTTCGGTAAAGAGTAGAATGATGTGCTTTACCAAAAAGCTCTATCTTGGTCTCATCTGTCCACAATACGTTTTCCCAGAAGGATTGTGGCTTACTCAAGTACATTTTGGCAAACTGTAGTCTTGCTTTTTTATGTCTCTGTGTCAGCAGTGGGGTCCTCCTGGGTTTCCTGCTATAGTGTTTAATTTCATTTAAATGTCGACGGATAGTTCGCGCTGACACTGATGCTCCCTGAGCCTGCAGGACAGCTTGAATTTCTTTGGAAGTTGTTTGGGGCTGCTTATCCACCATCCGGACTGTCCTGCGTTGCAGCCTTTCATCAATTTTTCTCTTCCGTCCACGCCCAGGTAGATTAGCTACAGTACCATGGGTTGCAAACTTCTTGATAATGTTGCGCACTGTGGACAAAGGCAAATCTAGATCTCTGGAGATGGACTTGTAACCTTGAGATTTGATATTGTTCCACAGTTTTGGTTCTCAAGTCCTCAGACAGTTTTCTTCTCCTCTTTCTGTTGTCCATGCTTAGTGTGGCACACACAGACACACAATGCAAAGACTAAGTGACCTTCTCTCCTTTTTGTCTGCTTTCAGGTGTGATTTTTATATTGCCCACACCTGTTACTTGCCCCAGGTGAGTTTAAAGGAGCATCACATGTTTGAAATAATCTTATTTATCCACAATTTTGAAAAGGTGCCAATAATTTTGTCCAGCCCATTTTTGGAGTTTTGTGTGATTATGTCCAATTTGCTTTTTTTCCTCCCTTTTTTGTTCTGTTCCAATACACACAAAGGGAATAAACATGTGTATAGCAAAACATGTGTTACTGCAATACTTTTTTGTGAGAAATACTTGATTTTATGGAAAAATTTCTGGGGTGCCAACAATTTTGGCCATGACTGTATCTTAATTATTTGCTAATTAGCTATGCAAGATAGGGATTCAATATGTGACCAGTATTAAAGGGGTGTGGTGGCAACCCTACTTCTGTTCAGCAAATGAAACCTATTAAAATATGATTAGTGGCCTTGCTACAGGAAACTTTATAGATAACCACATGTAATAATTGTTTATGGTATTTAAGATAGTTACACTTGTTAATTAATCACTTTTTAGTTACCATGTAATATATTTCCAAATGCCAAACAATCTAATTGGGGCAATTTTACTTCCAAGAGTTTGTTTAGATTGATTTAGATCCAGCACTGGACCTAATTTTATTGGTGCCCAGCGGCTCAGCCTTACCACCCCCTGCTGGCGGTCACTTGCAAAGCCCACGCTGCTACCTCTGATTGCAGGAACCCCCTTTTCCTCTCCACCACATACCTCCTCCCACTAGTCATTTGCCCGATTGATCAAGGGCAATGCACCTCATGCTAAACTTAAGGACCCTTTTGCAACTTGCGCCCTAGGCAGCTGCCTGCTGTGCCAGCCTAGTTCTGGCCCTAATCAGATACATATAACAGGTTGGTGGTCTCTTGATTATGTGTACTCCATTTAAAATGTTGCAGCAATAACATTTTACTTTAATTGCATTTTCCGCTATTTCTCCTCGGGGTGATTCTAGCTTAAATGCGTCTTTTGTGATTTTCACAATTGCGCTCTTTGTACTAGAAGAGCCAAAGTTATGGTTTTAAAACCAGAAATTCAGCCATTAAAGTTACCAGGAGCAGCTTTTTACTACCCCTGGTAACTTGCAGGGCACTGTCACCTGAGGCAAATATCTAAACTTATTTTTTTTTTATCCTGGGCTGCTGCTCCTTTTTGGAAAAAAATTGTGTGGGCACAGGGATCTTCCTATAGCAGCACTGCACCTCCATTTTACTCTTTTCCCAATGATTCCAAGTGTTGAGTAAAGGGGGGATTTATTAACATTAAAACCCACAACTAAACTCATTTCCACAAGTGTTAGTCATTTATCAAAAAAGTCTGAATTGAAAAAGGTGGGGTGGGAAAGGTGAATTCCACAATTTTTTTGTATTGTTGCATGAAAACCAGCGTCAAAACCCTCTTTAACGATGAAGCAAAGAAATATGTTCCATTTGTAAAAGAGACATCTGCCATTGATGCACTTTTATGGCTTAAAAAAATGTGACACAATCGTGGTCCCCCCCCCCCCATCCCAATCCTTGGGTAAGATGGTGGTGCTGCTGTAGAAAGACCCCAAGGTTAGAGCATTTTCTTTCCAAAGAGGAGCACCAGCCTGGGGAAAAAAAAATCAATTTAGTGTAGTGGCACACAACATGTTTTGTTGCTGGTGCTAAATCTTCCCCACCGCTGGTGACAAAACTTCAGAAAATAACACTGTATTAAAATTAATCTGAATTTTTAAAGGTAAAACATTTGAATTGCATAATTGTGCAGAATTACCTTCTCCTGCATTTAAATGCAGTTACGTAATTCAATTTTTTTACCGGCACAGAGTCCATGGGATACTTGTGGCATTTTAAGGCTTATGGTATGGGGAGATTTTGTATTCCAGACACACATAATATCTTCAATATGTTTATGTGTTATTGGCCTATTTACTGTGTCTTTTCAGGCTCCTGTTCCCACTTTGCCCTTGTGCAGTCGCCAACTTGCATGTCTTGCAGACTCCTTTGATGCAAGTTCTCGCTATAAAGACCAGCCTTGGGAATATATGAATAGTGAAGGTGCGGATTTACATAGTTAATAAAATTTGTGTTATTGCTACATCCAACGCCTGTATGATGAAAAACAGATGCTGAGAGGGAGATAATCAAGTTTTAATTCACTATTTGAGAAACAGTAGATAATTTTTATATTTAGAAAGTTTCTTATTTCAGTATGATGATGTTCATCTTTTTGCAAAAGTAACATCATCATAAGTAACAAAGTAATTTTTTCCTTTGCAATAGTTTAACCAATATAGTGCTTTGTTTAGTTTTTTTTTGGCTAAAATAAATGAGTACCAGCCCTGGCATGGGTTTTCCATTTGACTAAATGTAAGGTGTATGTAGCGGCACTATGCACTTACTGAAATACTTTGTCAGAGCTTTATGGCACAAGAATTGCATAAGGCTTAAAGGTTGGTTCCCCTTTTTATTTATTTATTTTTTTTGCTATTAAATAATTTTATATTAAACTTTTTCACCTGGTAGGGGAATTTACTTTGTTTGTAAATTGCTGCCAATTTTCCCAAAAATCACGCTCAAGCAACTTGTTTACTCAAAAAGGGACCTGTTATCCAGAATGCTAGGTTTTGTCGATAAGGGGTCTTCCGCAACTTATAACTCCTCCCCTTTTTATTTTTAAGTTCCTAAAACAACTGTTAACAGCCCCCAAAATAACATACCTCTGCCTACGCTGAATCTGATGTCCTTTCCGAGATAGAAGCTGAACCATGCTGCAGAAATCAGTTACTTCTTAATCTATCGTGAAGCTTCACCCCTTTAGGATACTGAGCCTTCCTTCTACTTTAAATAGGAAGTTGCACCCCCAATGAAATAAATTGCTAGATTCTGTTCTGGGAAAACTGCTCTGGCTAGTGGTAGAACTGTCTAATTGCTGCTCCTACATTTTGCTTAGGTCTTTTTGGCATCCAGAGCATAGATTCCTATTCGCACAGTAGAGTGAACCTGGCAACTCTGTGGCCAAAGAGCAGATTTAATGTAGTAAAATGTGGGCACTGCACTGTTCTAATGTTTTAAGGTCCCATCCTAGTTTCCTTACTTGGAAATATCACGTGGAGGCAGCTTTATCAAAATTTGAGATTGTGCAGTTTTAGAGGTTTTTTTTTACCACAACTAATCTCAAATGAGAAAACCACAAATATTTTCTTATTACAAACCTGAAAACCACGAATCATGAATTTTGCATCACTTAAATAGCACCCCCAAAAATATGAAGAACTTGAATACCTTGAAGTAAAAGGACCACAAAAAATTGCCTTGGTCAGCTCCCACTGACTTCTACATGACATAGATAGCATATTTGCAGTTTTCATGGTTTTGATGCATACTAAATGGATAACAATTTGCTTTTGATTGCATTTTATTGGAAATTAATAATGTGCTTGGCGGTGTCTACAAATAGCTTTTGCCTATAAATGACACTTTTTAATTTTTTTTATTATTTTTACTTCTGCTTCCTTCAGAATATTTACAGCAGTATGGTCAAAAATCTGTATGGGCCGATTACAGACGAAACCATAAAGGGCCTATTCCACCACAAAAAACCCGTAAAACCTGTGTCGTAAGTATAATGTACATTTTTTTCCTGCCATTATTCCATCTTTTTTCATCTGATTTTTTTCTTGTTTATTTTATTTCTTTCCTCCTGATTTTACTCTTGAGCTTCTTAGGCTACAGTAAAGCTGGCCATTCACATTAAGATTTTTAAAAGATCTTTTCGTTATCGTAGGACCAAGCTTATCCTGAAACGATCATTTAAAAACAGGATTTGTCCATACGTCCAACAAAAACCATTTCAAGTGATATCATCTAGTTGAAGCTAGGAAAACTACCTGCTTGGTCCTGCAAACAATTGGACAATAGGCACATTTCATTGGTAACAATGAAAACTTTCAAACTTGCTGATCAATCTTCTGTCTTAGAAAAATCGCTAGATGTGCTATCGTTCGGTGCCCACTAACCTTTCAGACATATATGGCCGCCTTTAAAGACCCTAGGAAATCGCTAAATAATTCTCCTGGTGCAGAATTTATAAGACAATCAATCTTTCATTTCAGTGCACGTAAGAAATTTCCTTACATAAAACCAAATAGTGAAAGTGCAGTGCAATACCAGAACTCTGGGAAGATTGCCTACTCACCAGATTTGGGAGATATATGAGCCAAATAAATACAGGAAGTCTCCACACATTTTCAGGATAAAAACAGGAATGCTTGATAATAAAGTATGTCTTGTCTATACTCACAAACATAATATAACAAATAATGTTGTACAAGTAGTCATTCAAATCAGATTTTAGGATCCATAGTGTATGAACAAATGCTGTAAAACATTTAACCTTAATGCTTCTTCTGTTTACCCAAAAATCACAGTGCCCTCTGTTATATGATATTATAGAATGTCACAAAGGACAATAAAAGGTGCTGAGCTTAATGTTTCCATCTTTTTTACCCCAAAAATCACATGCCTGCCATTTGACCCATTAAATGCAACACACTATTGTTTTGGAGGATTACACTGAATTGCATTGTTGCAAAGAACAAATAGTTTTTAAAGGAACTGCATTTCAGTCTGCCATCACACACTTTCCAACCTTACTAATCAGAATGTGCTATTCTATAATATTGTAGAACTGTCAGCAAGGTGTTGTGGCAAAGGAAAAAACATGCTGAGTTTAACATTGCTATTGTTTACCCTAGAATCACAAACTTGCCCACTTGATTGCCATAGTATTGCAGACTACACTTAGGGGACCTGTTATTTAGATTGCTTCTGGATAATGGATCCTATACCTGTAATTCTAGGTTGCCCTAGAATTTTTCTTTGTTGCCCCAATGTGCTCCTGTGTAATCCTCATACTTTCAAATTGTGCAATATGGTCGATGGAAGGTGTCATTTTGGGTAGAGATGGCAACATTGATCTCAGCACCTTTGAAATCTTCTAGGTACATATCTTATGTCCTTTGCCAAAATGGCCTGTTGAGTTCTACAATATTATGGATGTTTTGGTACATGTTGTGATGCATGCTGAAATGCCTATGGAACCTTGAATTTGATTTATTTAGTCAAAACAGTGGCTCATTGTTGAACGGAGGGAACAAACTTTAGTGTATCAAATGTTATCGTTGACCTTCCCCTAGATATAGGGAATGTCCCTGAAAAGTTTTGTTACATTCAGCATCTAAATAAATAATTTGTGGTGACATTAAATATACAATATGCAGGACCACTGCACACAGGGGCCCTAAGGTTTTTGAACCAAAACTGCCTGCTCCCTTGGGTGGGAAGATGGTCACTGAGAACCTTCATTTCATGAAGACAAAGCATGCCTCATATAAACTGTTTTTCATGTGTTCTACTTCATGTCATGTATTACAGAGAGGAGGAAAGACTTGTGGAAATCCGTGCCCAATCTGTCGGGACCAGAAACTTGGATTGAATTATAGGGTGTGTAACATGTATTTATTAGAATTACATAGCTGCTTTACAAATATTCTCTATTTAAATAATGCCAACAATAGTATGTGGGTTGTATACTTTTAGTATGTTATAGAATGCCCTATTCTTTGCAACTGATATTCATTATTTGTTTCTTATTTCTTAGTTTTTGAATTATTTGCTCTCCTCTTCTGCCTCTTTTCAGCTATCTGATATGGGTTACTGACTGGATATGACTCCAGTAGCCACAAAATTTCTTTGTTAGGCTACAATTTTATTGTTTTTGTTGCTTTTTATTCTATTCAGGCCTCTCCTAAGCATATCCCAGTCTCTCATTCAAACCACTGCTTGGTTGCTAGGGTAAATAAGATCCTAGCAACCAGAAATACTAAACTCGAGAGCTGCTAAACAAAAACCTAAAAAAACATACAAAATGAAGACCAACTGCAAATTGTCTCAGAGTATCATTATCTCCATAATATTTATAGGTGAACTAACCGTTAAAGAAAAGGATTGGGGTCTTACTTTGCGAATGCCATTTTTGAGGAGAATTAATTTAATATCTTAATAGGCTACACGTGTGTAGTGTAGTGTAAATTTCCAACTGTTGTTAGACTCCAGCGAGCATTCATTGACCACAGATAAGAAATAAGTAGTGAGTGTAAAGTTTGAGACCCTTAAGCCTATGGCACACTAGCCATAGGCTAGCCATTTTGACCACCAAAGTATTGATAAACTGCAGTAGTAAAGGCATTGTGTTTTAGTGAAAAGCAGTGCCAGGCAAGGATGGGTGTTTGGGCCGCCAAATGGTATTTATTTCCCGGAACTAGGTATTTAACCTTTTCAAGACACTGAGCTAATGCTTAACTATTTATAACTGTGCCACGTGAGGGTGGGTGATTGCATCCTGCTCAGGTTTAGCAACAGGGCAAAAACACATAAATGAAAGCCTGTTTATAGTAATGGATTTTTTTTTCTTCTTACAGAATGTGAAATTACTTCAACAGTTTATATGTCCCCATACAGGAACAGTGTATGATCCAACAAAGACAGGTATGTGTTTACAGCAGGTTCATAGATTATGTTTATATCTGACAACCTGCAAAAGAAGGAACAAACCAATAGTTATGTTTAGTGTTACAACAATGCTGTCTTGTTGATTCCTAGGTGTGTGTATGAAACAGCAGAAGGCCTTGGTGAAAGCTATTACAGAGGCAACAGATCATGGTAAGTAGGTTTAAAGCAAATCATTAGCTGTGTATTACTTTCTTGACAATTGTCTCATCCCTGTTTTCCTTTTTTTTTTTTTAAGGACTTCTTCCTGCTCATGTTCCCTATATAGTTCTGCCTCACGAAGACTACTTAAATATACATGGTGCAGTTTCTAACACACCTTCACCTAAAGCAGGACCTTGGTACACCTGGTATGAGTGGCAGGAGCCAAACCCCAAAGAAGTAGCAAGGTTGCAGAAGCTTTATAAACCATACCTGAAAGAGATGATGGCCAATAAATGAATGCACTTAGTTATATTCATACTCTGGCAGTTCTTTGTCACAGACATTATCCTGAAATCTGACCCTCGATGGAAGTTGCAACTTTTTTGAACAGAGGTTTTTTGTAATAAACCTTCATGCTTTAGAAACTATGCTTAATTATTGTTTCACGGAAGGCCAATTTTACTTGCGCACTAAACTATGTTGTAACAAACCAAGTATTCCTGGAAATGTCAAATAGTCTGCAGTAGAAAATATTTAACCCCCAGACACTTCTTGGTATTGAGGGCAGGTCGATTTGTCAGATTTGACTGGGGGGAAACAGAAGTTTAACCTTTAAACAAGAATCCTGTACTGGGAAGCTGAAATAATTTAAACATGTGCAGGTTGTTATAAAACTCAAAGTTGCTGCCACCTATAGAAATTAATTAGTTACTGTTTCTAGCTGGCCTGGTCCACAAGCTCATATGCTGGCTTCTGCTAAGAGCATTATATCATTATGGAGGACTATTGGAAGTAATAATGACAGCTATGGCGGCATAGGCAAAACTGAACTACTCTTTTAAAATAAACTTTTAATTTTTTAATTTCACTGTGAGTATTGCAAAATCCCCTCTTCTCTTACAGGTGTCTGGGGACACAGGGACCTTGGGGACATGCCAAAGCTGTCCCACGTAACTAGGGTGGACAGAAGCGAGGCTGACTTGCCCAAAGCACTATGGCTTGTAACACCTTTCTGCCGAATTAAGTGTCAGATGCTACAAATGAAATGGTCAGAATTCATCTGACTTCCCTGAGGGCTTGTTGACATTTTGTGCCTCCTTGATGGTTTAGATTGGCTACTGTGGTGGAGTTGTCCATGATCGTACCACTCCCCAGCTGTGGTGATTGGCGTCCGTGAGCTGAGCGACTGTGTCCAATATCTTCCCTGTAAAGGGCATTCGATGTGAGGGTCAGGTGGGACTTGGACCTGCCAAGACTGGTCAGAGTGTCCATGACCATGGTTAGCAGTAATTCAGGGACTGTGAAGGAAGGTGCTTTGAGCAGAATGTCCTCTAAATAGGGCGATATGGAAACCCCTTGGGATCTGAGTGCAATGGCTGCTGCTGCCATCACTTTTGTAAATACCCTGGGGGCTAAAGTAAGTTCAAAGCATAACAAAGTGAATTGGAAGGCAAATCGTAGAAATGTTTAGGAAAAATGGGAATGTGAAGGTTTGCATCTTTGTTGTCTAATGCTACCAGGAACTTGTAGCTGGGATTACGGAATGAAGGAGCTCCGTTTTAACTCCATTTAGCTGCTTAGAGTGATACTGACCCCAAAAAATTTCTTATAAAAATATGAACCTACTTCCAAACCTACCTATAGGTCATGTTGATTTTTTTTCCTAAAAGTCCTGCTTCTCTACATAAATTTTACTGAAAATCCTGAACCCGACTGTCTGGCAGCCTGACTAGCTTCTCAATCTGTCAAAAGGACTACTTCATAAACTGGGAGGATTCAGCTTGCCGTTTGCTTCAAAGAGTTCCCCCTCCCTCCCTAGAGAATGAGGATGTCTGCTACTCCTATGAGCCACCTGTTATGGAGGAGGAAGAGGCACAGGAGAATGAGACAGCTAGGAGACACAGGGAAAAGCGAGAGGCCTATGACAATGACACTGTGCGCCTAGTGCATGCATATGTTCTGAGAAAGGAGAGGGAGGACAGGGAAAAAGTGAAGCAGCAAAGGGTGAGGCGCTCACAGGTTCAGCCAAATTCACAGCCTTCTTCCAAACCATGTGTTTTTTCACGTGGTGCTCCGCTTGTTTGGATATTTTGCTAAAGTTGGGGCCATTGGGAGTTGGTCTGCGTGTAGCACACGTGTTTTTAGCGGTAAGTGCTCCCGTGTTTGTATACTGTTTTTGCAATTCTCTTCTCCTATGCACGGTTAGTAGCACCCGCTTATATTATTTTGGATTTTTTGACTATTCATTGGACGTCAGTGCACCTGTACGTGATTTCGTTACCCGGAGGATCCGGAAATATCGCGAGGATGGCGGATCAACTGCGTATGCGACAAGCAGAGGCCGTTTTCTCGGAGACGCTAGCTGGAGACTATATACTGGAGGATCCTAATATGGATATGACCTATTTGGGTCGTAATATGGAGCGCAAAATGAAAAGGGAGGCACGTCTATGGTGGGATGTTTGTTCCTTGAAGAACTATATAAAATGTAATCGCATACCTCGGGGCCTTAGGATTAAAAAATTCCCCTCTTTTTCTGATGTGCCACGGGACTTTGTTACTGCATGGAATTTGGTATTAACTGATTGCTCTATGAAATTATGGAGCTTATCTTGTCTTATGACAGGAAGGAACTTGATATTGTACAAAAAGAAATTGCTGACTTACATCAGAATGCTCGTCCATATGTAGACGCGCATGACGCAACACTCCTAGATAAAATTACTGAGCAAGTGAAACAGTATGAGTTCGTAGTAAAAAATGCTAAAAGGGAGAAATTTCTAAGAGATAAACGGGATTATGAGAATGATACTGTATACATGTGGAATACGCATAATTATGATACTTCTTTTTCCCAGAGATATTCTGGAAGAGTTAATAAGAGACGTGGGGGTTTGCCACACCCCATACTAAAGTCAAGTAAGTCAGTCCAATTTGTGGAGCATGACGGGAGGCCTCATGGTGCCCAGGAGTCACGCTCAGTCTCCCCTTCCTCTTTTTTAATGTCCGATCCAGATCTATCTGGGAGCGATCCGGACGAAGGTCAGGAGTCCAATATACGGTCAGGCAAAAGAGGAAACGTGTCGACACCGAAAAAGGAACCTCCAAGACCCTACAGTTATCGCAGCACCAGAGGCGAGGTGGACGACGCGGTCAGTCAGCAAGGGTATATAAAACGGTGAGCAAGGAACAGGAGACCGCCACGGTGGTAAAACCATTACAAATCAAGGATACTTATGAGGGGCCAGTAGTGCCTACATCCTTACCAGGCCCTGATGCACTAATGACGGTACCTCCTATACCATACCCTACAGTGACTTGTTATACAAACTTGACTCTTGAGGGGAATATTGGAGTTCCCTTATCCCGTAATGATTCTGATTTGATTACAGCTAAACATCTGGATGTAGAGGGGGACGCTCGGAGTTTGAGGTCATCCTCTAATGTGATAAACCTTTCATCTAGGTCTCTTTCACTAGATGAAAGCAATTTGTTATCGAAAGGTCTTAACTTTATTCCTGATGAAAAATTAGACATTTTTTCTATAATTCTAGACCTGAATAAGTTTATACGATTGCTAACTGTGAAACGTCATTTTGCTAATCAAGATAATATGAAAGCTTCAGGAGTACATAATAATGTTGATATGGCTGATTCACTATCTCAGGAATCTCTAGGTGTGGGACAATCTTTAATTGATGTCTCTGAGGGCACAGGTATGCAGGTGGCTCTTGATGACTTTCGGGACTTCTGTGCCTTGTCCGATTTACAAGACTTAGAAGCTGAGGGCTCTATCTCTAGTGGCGAGTATCCCCATAAGCTAGTAACAGTCTCGGGGATGAAAAAGAACTCAGAGTTTTATCCAATACAGGCTAAAAGTCAACAACTAATAATGTTTCATAAGTTAGTGCAGAACGATATTGAAGCTTTGGGCAGTAATCTTGGCAAAAATAAGTCTAAATATGGTAATCTGACACCAGGAGAATACAAAGCTTTACATGCTTTAAGTCGTGACGATACGATTATTATCAAAAAGGCAGACAAAGGGGGATCTGTGGTTGTGTTAGATACTCCTGCCTACGTAGCGGAGGTTATGAGGCAGTTGACTGATGTAGAGACTTACACTTTATTGAAAAGAGACCCTACGGAAGGTTTTAAGTCTGTCTTAGCAGATTTGCTGTCTGAAGGCTTTTCTAATGGTGTGTTGACTACCAAAGAAGTAGAAATGTTGAAATGTGAGAATCCAGTTTTCCATGTTTTGCCCAAGGTTCACAAATCCTTAGATAATGTAAAGGGACGTCCTATTGTAGCCAGTATTGGATCACTAAGTGAGAATTTGTCCTGTTATATAGATAGATTATTACGCCCTCTGGTGGAATCACTTCCATCTTATATAAGAGACACTACGATGTGCATTAATCAGATACAGCATTTGAAATGGAAGCCTAGTTATCGATGGTTTACCATGGATGTAGTATCCCTCTACTCCTCTATTGACCATTCTTTGGGGCTTCAGGCTATTGGGTACTGGTTGGATAAGGAGCGTATTTTTCCTAAAGCACAATCTGATTTTATTTTACAGGCAGTGGATTTTCTTTTGAAGTCTAATTATTTTTTGTTTGATGGTAAATTTTATCTCCAGAGGTGTGGAGCCGCAATGGGTGCTTCGTTTGCACCAACTTATGCCAACCTCTTTATGGGGTGGTTTGAGCGGCTCTACATCTTTGGAGATCAGAACCCTTTCCGTTCTCGGATTTTTTCTTTTTTTTCGTTATATCGATGACTGTATTGGTGTTTGGGATGGGGATGACGACACATTTTCACATTTTGTTGCTTACTGTAATGAACGTGTTAGTGGTATTTCTTTTACTTATGAGACTAATAAGGTCTGTATTTCTTTTCTTGATGTCAATTTTTCTATTCAGGATGGACTAATACACTGTGATCTCTTCAGGAAGCCTATTACTCGTAATACATTGTTACATTCAAAAAGTGCTCATCCGGCTAGCTGTCTGGGGGGCATCCCAGTTGGCCAGTTTCTGCGCCTTCGGCGGATCTGTTCCACCTGGGATGCCTTCCAGCGGCAGGCGATGGCACTATGGGATCGTTTCCTGGAGAGAGGTTACACACCGGGTGTTATTAAGGCAGCCTATGAGAGGGCTGTTAGTAGTGATAGAAGTACCCTTCTCAGACCTAAAAGGTCAGATACACAGAATGTAAATGGCAAGGAGAAATCTAAGACTCGATTCTCTATGGTTTACAGTAAAAATGCTCATTTGATACATAAAAGTATTTGTAAATATTGGGGTATTCTTTTGCAGGATCCCATTTTAGCTAAAATATTGGATAAGGAACCATCTTTTGTATATAGAAAAGGTTGAGATATGACATCCTGGCTTTCCCCGAGTTTATATACTTCTAAAAAGAGAACCATACCTTGGTTGAACTATACTGGCAATTATCGCTGTGGTAGAAAGAGATGCAAGGCATGCCATTTTCTAAACGTGTCTAAAAAATTTATTAGTACACATACAGGGGCTGAGTTTCAGATCAAACAATATTTTAATTGTCTCTCTAAGGAAGTTGTTTATTTAATAACATGCTCCTGTGGATCCCAATATGTGGGGAAAACTGTACGTAATGTCTCTATAAGAATTTTGGAACATGTCTCAGCTGTAGAGAGAGGGGACTTGAGATCTGCAGTGTCGAAACACACTATAGAGAAGCATGCTGGGAAGGTTTCTTTCACCTTCCAGATAATTGATAAGGTATCTTTACAAGCTAGGAAGGGAGACCTGGAGAAAAGATTGTTAAAAAGAGAGGCTTTTTGGATATATAATCTTCATTCCCTAGAATATCAAGGTGGCATGAATAGAGAATGGGAGTTGTCTTGTTTCTATTGATATGTCATCTAGTAAAAACACATCTTTTCCTCTCTTTTACATTTATGTATATATGGTCTTCCTAACTGCACTGATAAACTATATGTATATGGGTGAAATGTTTCTGATTTTATGATACTCCGGGGGTAACTTTGTGTTGTTTTATAAAAGGTGGGAGGTAAGGGTTAATTGCATCTACTGATTCTACCTGCCACTGATTTGGAGTGGCTATTTGGGTTATAAATATCTCTTTCCTTCTGAGGGCTGGTTATGCTTCTGATGAAGTGGCGGGAGCCACGAAACGCGTTAAGCGTAGGTCCTTGAAATGTACATGTGCTTTTAAAATGTGAGTAAATAAAAGACTGTTTTTATTTTTTCACGTGGTGCTCCGCTTGTTTGGATATTTTGCTAAAGTTGGGGCCATTGGGAGTTGGTCTGCGTGTAGCACACGTGTTTTTAGCGGTAAGTGCTCCCGTGTTTGTATACTGTTTTTGCAAACCATGTGTAGACCCTTGCAGTAGTAATGCAGCCATTCCATCTAAGCCACCTTCATCTGGGCCCAAGGTCGCCCCTCTCCAGCAGTCAGTACCAGTTGGGAATGAGGCAGCAGAGCCTAGACCCCAGGCTTTACCCGCCCCACTTTTGGCAGTAAATGCTTGGTCCACTAATTGTTTGAGACATGATGCTACTAATACTCCATCAGTCTCTACTGGGCCTACTTCTACCAGGAGGAATGCAGCACAGTTTAGATTGGTGGGCCCTTCGGACGATTGTCCCGACCGAGATTATGTTGTGGACATACTGCTTAAGGCATCCATGCAGTTCAAAGTGGATGAACAGGGGTGGGCAGTAATAAAACAAAGGGACCTTGAGTTCGATATCAGTTTCAAACTCCCCGAGTACTTAGATACTTTCTTTACTAAGTACAACTTAAAGAAAAATAATGATTTGTGGAAACACTTTAGGTTGCTCCCTGTAACCAAACAGTCCCTGAAACACATCACAATTGTTTTTAAACCCAAAAAAAAAATTGTTATGGAAGATATTTTCTGGTTACGGTGTCACTGTGATGTTAACGCCCCCCTACGGAGATGTTACAATAAGCATGGGATGGTTCATTCAAAGTCTCGGTTAAGCTTTGGATGCGCAACCACACCCAGGTACACTTCCCAAACACTTTCTTCATAGGGAAAGACAGGGGGGTTATCTTTTACGTAGGGCAGCCATGAAGGTGCTTTAGGTGTGGGAACCATGGACACTTTGCTGCTCATTGTGCAGTTAAACAATGTTCTAAATGTGGAGAAGTGGGTCATGAGGCATTTATCTGTAGCAAAGTGATGTGTAATTTATGTGGGGAGGCCATTACTTGTTCTCCTGTGGAGGCTGCTCCTCAACTGTCACCCCCTACAGTTCAGTCTCTTGTTGCCCCTAACATCAGTCCTAATAGAGACGACTGTGCAGTAAGAGAAGTACAGGGTAACACTGTTCCGGGGTTAAACGGAAGAAGAGGAGCACCAGGAAATAGAGTGACCATTAACATATAATACATAAATATGGCCAGCGAACACTACAGAGTGCTATCATTAAATGCTTGTAGTATTAAATCTGACAAAGCCAGGTTTTTAGCTTACGACTTCCTGGAGGCATCAGATGCAGAAATAATCTGTCTACAAGAGAGAAAAGTCTTACCCACAAGCTGCAGATTGCTAAAACCAGAAGGGACAGGCGGTGTGGAGCCTCCTTTTGGTCTATAGGGGAGGAGCCTGCAGCTGTTGGCATTCTCTTTAAAGGCCCTCAGCAACCCATGGTGCACAGGCTAATTGAAATTTCAGTGGGTCGTTGTCTATTGTTAGACTTCACCTTGGGTAATACCAGGATGAGAGTCATCAATACATACGGTCCTCAAATCCCCTCAGAGAGGACAAATTTATGGTCTGAAATAGCTCAGTACTTATTTGTTCCATATACTCTGTTGCTATTGGGGGATTTCAATCATGGTCTCATACCCTCTCGGAAAACTTCTAGGTCCCTGAGAACAATGGTGCACCAAGCAGGCCTGGTTGACCTTTTTGCTGCTAACGGTAGGCGCCCGGCAAATACCTACACGTGTGGCACTCGCTCATCAGATTTTGTGTTCGCTATTTCAACTACATCCTTCACTGGGTGTAAAGAAGTTGTGGTTGAGTTCTCAGACCATCTGGCCATTTCAGTCACTCTAGGTGTATCCTCCTTGCCCACTAGGGGTAAAGGTTTATGGAGGTTAGGGCCAAATGCTCTTATGGACCCTCACACCTTACAAGGTTTCAAAGAATTATTAGATTTGCAGTTGCAAAGAGTTAGTTTCTACGACTCCTATGCTAAATGGTGGGAGCAAGCCAAACAGACTTTTAAACACCATTTAAGTCTTCAGCATCTGCTAAGTCTGCTAGGCAATATCGAGCCTATCTTGCAGTCAGAAGCAAGCTGGAATATGCCATCTCCAACAAGTTGTCCAAGCATGATATACAGAAGCTTAAGGAACGGCTCAGAGAACTCCAGTACTCCCACTATAAGTCTCTCATCTTTGAGAGGGACTACGGCAAGTTCCTGACGCCCGACCCTTACTTGCAGTGTAGAGAGAAGGAGAATGCCAAAATGGTAACTGGTTTCTTAGACTCCAAAGGGCAACTACAAAAGTCAAAAACAGGTATCTTGACAGTAGTTGCTGAGTTTTATAAGGAGCTGTTTAAAGATAAAGCCATTGATTCTTCTCTTATTGATGGGTTTCTGGTATCAGCAGAATACCCCACAGCCAACGCTGATTTCTCGACACTTACAAGATAGATGAGGGGGGGGATTATGGAAGCTATAGCCTCGCTTCCTCTCAAAAAATCCCCTGGTCCTGATGGGCTGACCTCAGAATTTTATAAAGCTTTTAGTAAGGAACTGTCACCAATCCTTCAGAAAGTGTTTACCCACTGCCTGCAGACAGGACAGCTGCCAAGGTCCCTGAGGGAATCTGCCCTCTTCCAATTGTCTAAGGGCAAAGACCGCAGGCAAATTACTAATTGTAGGCCCATAGCTTTACTCAACACGGACCGTAAAATCCTGGCTAAGGTGCTGTTCAATAGGTTGTATGCTGCCTCTGATCTTTTGCTATCGGAAGATCAATATTGTGCTGTGAAGGGGAGAGGGGTCCTTCAGACAGCAGCCACAATAAGGGAGACAACTGAATATGCAAAAGTGACAAACTGTGAAAAATACCTTCTTGGTTTGGCTCAAGCAAAAGCCTTTGACCGGGTGCAACACCGGTACCTGTGGGCTACTTTGTCTAAGTATGGCATCCCGGTTCAATTTGTCAGTTGGTTGAAAACATTATACCAGGAGGGAGAATGCTTCCCCTTGATCAATGGTTGGCAGGGTGCTAGGTTCCCGGTGGAAGCTGGGATGCGGCAGGGCTGCCCGCTCAGTCAGCTTCTGTATGTTTTCACCTTGGATCCTTTTCTGAGGCGACTGCGCAGTGGTGGACTGGTTGGAGTCTGCATCCCTCGGTCTCCTCCGGTCAGCTTGGTGGCTTATGCTGATGATGTCTCAGTTTGGGTATCTGACTTGTCAGAGGTAGATATCCTGATGGAGGCTCTTGACGCCTATTCCGAAGCTTCAGGATTGGCTGTTAACATTGACAAGTCAGAGGAACTCTGGGTGTCGGACTCCAAGCCTGCCTTCCAAGTGGCGAGTTTTCAGATGATCTCCACTAAAATTAAGGCCCTGGGGATAAAGTTTGGGAGGGACGTGTCTGGAAATCAAATTGGGAGGAGAAATTAGATGGCGGAAAAGCAAAGGTTCAGCGCTGATGCAAATAGCGACTGACCTGCAGGGAAAGGGTTGCTATAGTCAAGGCTTACTTGGTCCCTATGTTTTTTGGTCTGAAATAAATAGCATTTTAGCAGAATTCTGCTTTATGGTGCTCTCCTCTATATTTGGATTGTATTGAATGGCTTAGCGGTGTGCCTTGCGAGGATTGATGCATCAAGCCTGATCTAAGGGCTGTGCGGTTGAATACCTATTTGTTGACTTTTATCTTTGTAGATAACATGGTGAGGGCAATGGTTAGTGAGTTGGCCAAGCTGTGCGTCCCAGTGTCATGATACCAGAGTACATATAAGCCACCCTTATCCTGTTAGCTGCTGCCTGGCATACTGGTTATTTGTGGTCTCAACTGGGATCATGATTTGGCCATAGTTCAGGTTACAATATGTTTCTCCCAGGTTTTCTAGGAGTTTTAACATTGTTATTTGACTGTGTTCTCACGTGGGACTTTGAGCTTTCTGGACCTGCCAAACTCACTATTCTGGATTTTGCTCCTTCAGACCACTGGGAGCAATGAATTCCTATGGATGTAAATAGTTGATTGATTTTCTATCGTCTTCTTCCGGAAATCCACGGCAAAGGCAAAGACTCTTCCTAGGACTGAGACTGCTTTTGTCCATTTCTCAGGTTCTTCATTGGGACATTTGGCCAGTGGACTGGGGGGTTGAATTTTGGTTGTAAGTTGTAATTATTGGCCGGCATGTCAGTCTGAGTTATGTTAATTCTTTCTTGTGAAGTTTTTAATAAGAACACATAAAAACCCTCCCTCTCCTAGCATCGCATAGTGTTATGAACTAGATAGCAGGCAGGCTTGATCTTTTCACTGCTTGCCTACTTCAAAGGGCTGTGCCCCCCCCTCTCTGCTCTTCACACAAAGAATTTAAATAGCTTTCCCGTGCCTGCCTGCCTGCCTACACATTACTCAGACAACGAGCTTGTCACACACCGGCAGAAAGCAGAAGGGGCGCTGCAGGTTTGTGATTGGGCATATTTATTCACTTGGGAGGCATTTCAATTAAAACCTGGAAGAGGGGAACAAACATGGCTGCTCCGTGGGTCTGTAATTCGTGCTACCATAATTATGAAGTGAAAAAACTTTGCAGATTTAGTTTATAAGGAATTTAAAGCTGATACAAATTAGCACACAACAGCAGGTGTAAAAAAAAAATTTAAGTGGCTGTCAGTATCACTTTAAGAAGAAATGAGTTGGGGGTCAGAATGAAATTCCAGGCGATAGACTTTTGGATACTATGTATCCCATGTTCCCAGGGATCCTTGGTTAGGTGGAGCCAGGCCTTTTGAAAGTAAGATGGCTTCCCCCCACTGGAAAGTGTTCGGTTGTCTAGGTATAGTCATGCTGAAGTTGTTTGGACTGGAAACACTTTCCCTGCATGAGAGCTTTGGATGCTTTTGAGAATTGTTTTTGAAGCTGGAGTTTTGTGTGGAGTAATCCTTGTTGTAGGATGTTTTGGAATTTTTGGAACAGAAAAAAAGAGAGAAGTTAGAGAGAAGTTATATGACTGGCTGAGGAAGGAGTGTACTTTTTCCTCCTGACTGATAATTCCAACCATTTTGGAGTAGTGTTTAAGCAATGCTTCAATTTCACAATTTCCTCACAAGAAATGTCCCCTTCACTGAAGGATTTATAATCCCAGGGGATGGAGGCTGGTCCTATTGTACTTTGAGGAAGATGGAATGGGACCTGTGTGAGGATTAGAACGAGGATCTATTTTCCCCCCATTTATCTCGTCACGATTCTAAATTTGGCAGGCCCTTGGAAAGCTGTATAGACCAGTTAGGTGGGTCCTGACTAGAAGTAGGCCCTGATTGCCTTCTGCCATGAGTGTGCTAAACTAAGTTATCAGCAATACAAGTAAATCAGTATAAGAACCCTTGTAGCAGTGTACTAATCAATAGTAAGTACAATACAGTATACAGGCAACTTTAATGCAGGAGTAATGAGTAAAAGTATGCTTGTCCCTTGTCTCAGAGCCTTTCTCGCAGCATGGTAGCTGTGCCTGGTCATTGTTGTGCAATCTGAAGGTCAGGATAGAGAGCTGAATGTCAGCCTTCTTCAGCTGTACCTTGCTCTAGTTTGTAAGGCAAACGGAATTTCAGGATAGAGATCCATTGCAAAAGTAATGTAGGTGTGAAACATCTGCTTCAGTTCCCATGCAATGTTGGACGCAAGTTTGGTCCACAGTGGAACACAAAACAGCGGTGGCAAGGAAAAGGGGAGTGTGCTAAGCTGAGAAGGCGGAGAGATCCAGAGCAAGGCTGGGCAGGCAGCGCAGATGGAGGCCAAAGTTTAAAGGCCCAAGTTAAGAGACCGCTATGGCAAAGTAACGGACATCTCAAGGCAAACATCTCAAGGCAGCTGTTGGAGCATACCAACCTGCAAGCTGTAACTTAGTGCCAGACAGCTTCTTCTCTGATGGTGGCAGAGACAAATTTATGTGTGGCCTGTTTCAAAAGAGACTTAATGGCCCCAGCACTAAGGTTCCCACATAGCAGTTTCTCTGTACTGGTTTACCCCTATGCAGAGAACTCTTGGACAACCCCTGGTACCAGTAGTGCTGGCCACAGAAATCATTGGAACAGTCTTGTCAGTGGTGTCCAACTGGCAGCCTGGGCCCCCACCTGTTGTGACTGCTTACCTTTGTGTAAGCCTTAAATGGTATCAGTACTGAGATTAACTGTCCCCCTGCATTGTTCACACCTCTATTTCAGGCTGTAAACCCCCATATTGTTTGTACATATGTAATCCCCAATATTGTTCACACCTTTTTAGTCCCTCTATTGTTTCCACCTCAGGCTCAGACTGTAAGCCCCCACATTATTCACACCTCAGACAGACTGTATGTGTAAAGCACACACAGGCAGCATAGGGCAGGCAGAGTGTGTGTGTGTGTGTGTGTGTGTGTGTGTGTGTGTGTGTGTGTGCGCCATGCTCTGCCAGCCCTATGCTTCCAGTGGTAGGTGAACCTGGCAGGGGTTTGTTCTGGAAGTTTGTTAGCAGTTGGAAATAGTCATGATATATGGTCCCTAAGGTGTGTAATTACGTGCTGGGGGTTGCTGAAGTAATGAGGGGTACAGCAGCAGGGATGAGGAGTCTTCTTCTCTAGTGTCCTGCTAGTGGATGCTATACCCCAAAGTCCTGGTGTCCCACAGACACCTGTAAGAGAAAAATGGTTTTTACAAATAAAAAGCCACAGTGTGAACAATTTAAATTAATTAAAATTAAGTTTATAGGCCACTGCTGTAGGTGCTGCAAGCAAGAGTTGAATACATTTTTAACTTACAGGAAAATACATGGGAAAATTCAGTTAATTTGGAATAAATCTTTCCTTTTCCCTGGCCCTCTACATTTCAGAACTCAGCAGGGTATTTCAAGTTGGTGAAGATGGGTGGGATAAAAAAAAAAACAAACTCCAAGAAATATACAACATATGATAAAACATTGAGACCAAATCTTGCCCACTTAGCTGATGCCACATCCAAACAATAGTGTGAGTGCTGGTAGATGCCCAAGAGGCTGGTTCAGTGTGCTTATAGTGAAGAAGGTATCTGCAGGCCTTTTAGAGGTGTTAACATTTGAATGATCTGCTTGAACTCGACAATGTGAAATTAGAAGATCTCCCTTTAGATTCTGGCTACACATCATTATGTGCAGCTGCACAAAGTACTGTATGTACATAGATATTGGGCTTCCTCGTGACATTTTTAATAGTTTAATAGAACTGTGATATACTTCTGTTTGACTACCAGGTCTCTGTCTCTTTTTTTGGGGGTACATTAGACATCAACCCATAGCAGCAGGTCTCCCCCTCACCACCACCAACCAATCATATGTCTTTTCAAGTGTCTTCTCAGGAGCAGAACATATTCACCAGTGTGTGTTTCTTTTGGTTTAAATTAGATGCTATATTTTTTTTTACTTTGGTCAGATTAAGATTTTATAGTGGAGATGAAAAAAGCCCAAATTAAGATGTGTTCTACCCCATAAGATTCATGTGGTTAAATTTGATGTTCACAGAGCTCTAAAGTTTTCCTTCCTAAGCCTTTATAATCCGGTGTCCTCTACAGTATCTCCAGGTAGGTTGTGTTTTTGGATACAGTTGTTTCTATTAGACAAATAAATTGTGGCAAGGATTGATATGGAATCTTTGGCAAGTGCTGTGGAATATAATTCCATTATATAAATATAGCATAATGCTGCTACAGTCAGTAAGTGATTGTGGATTTGTCACCACCACGTCATCACTGGAGAGTACAAATGGTGGATCTCATGGCTACAACTTGGAATTAAGTATTTCTCAACATCTTCACTTAAAATGGCAAATTTGTAAACTAGATCAGCCACCCGGCCCTGCCATCCTATTATAATGGAAGCAAACTTGTTTCCCTCATATACATAGGCTTGCCACATTTTCTGGAAAAAAATACCAGCCTTCAAATAAATGTATCTATCCTATTAACTGGGATAAAGCATCATTTTTACCAGCCAGATGGCAGCCCTACATTTACCCTAACTGTCCAATCTCCTCTTCCCTGGCTTCTCAGTGATCTGCCTATCCTCTCACATATTTGGGGTTACCCTCAATGATGCAAAGTGATCCCTAAGATTCCCAGCTGTCATGGATTTTCTTCCAGAAGGGTGCACCTTTAAGGTTTTGGAAAAATGAGTAGAGACAAACCCTGTATTCTGCAGTAATCCAACGCATTAAAACAAATATATAAAAACGTTCTACTATAGATACTACCCACTGGAGGCTAATATTGATGCATTTAGGTATATTTTGGTTTGGGAATTGTAACTGAAGCCTTAAAGTTGTGTCATCTGAATTTCTCTTATTGCACAGCTACCTATGCCACTTCCCTCAGCCACCAACTCTACTACATAAAGAGTTTGTTCAGTAGGCCTCTTTCTGTTCTCATAGAGTGATTAAATTCCAAAATTTGACAATGGTGAATTAAAAACAATAAAAAAAAAAAAAGACAAAAAAACCCCCAATCGTGTACCAAAAAATATTTATATACAAGAGATTTACAGATGTTTAAACAATCCAGCCACAGCCCATACAAGTGTTGTTCTACTGCAGCAGAGTTAAAGTTCTAAAAGATAAAAATAAATTCACAATTAACCAACATATTGTTCAATATATTCACGTGTGAAACACCTCTGAGTATAAATATACTTGAAATCTCCAACTGAACACTAATTATTTAAAACACTACCGAGTCTCTCTTTTTATATATAACATATCAGAACACTGGCTTGTCTCTGCATGAAAATGACTAAGCAATTTATCAGCACAGATTGCCCTTAGGATGATACAAAGCAGACTAGGATGTCTTTTAATAGCAGCACACAAGCCTAACATGACACTGGGTATTCTCTGTGGAACAGCATATCCTGCATTGTGTACATAAGATATAGTGAGAGGTATCTCAGTACTGTATCTGGACATTGGCATTTCTCTGTATAACAGCATTTAGGATATTGCATATTAGGACACTGGAATGCCTTTCTGAAAATATTCACATCATTAAGTTGATAGCTGGCAAATGCTAGCCTGCTTTAAATGTGAATTCATTGGCCTTCTGTTTTGACTATGTGCACAAAAAAATTCTTTTAGGTGCACATTTTGAAGTTGTGTGTACAATTTTAAAAACTGTGCTCAGGTCAGAATAAATGCAAAAAATTGCATCTTTACACAAAATACTTTGTGTGCACTACAATTTGTTGTAGAACTATACCTCCATAGACAAGATCTAACTAAGGCACTGACATATTTATATGCTATTTTGATGAATCTTCAATCCAATACTCTCCTCAGGACCAAGAAAAAGTGGTATGACAATATACCAGATTTGGAAGAGGAAATGTGGGAAGAGGCACTTGATTGGGTGTCTTAACTCACCATGTCAGCTAGAGACACGTACATCCAAATTAAGATTATTCATAGAGTCTATTTGACCTCACAGAGACAGTCCAAAGTATATCAGGAGCCTCCGACCACCAATGTTCCAAATGCCAAAATGATGTTGGTTCCTTTTTTACATGTGTTTTGCGAGTGCCCAGTTATACGTACTTTCTGGTGTTAAATAGTGACATATATTGAGCGTATACTCACATTTCCCAACATACTGTCTTCGAGCCTGTGCCTACTGGGTATAACTGGTGACCTCAATAGGAGAAACCATGCTATTTGCAGTTATTTTATTATGCTAAAAAAGCTATTCTCTTAACTGATATGTTGAACACCCCTCCCTCTTTGGCATTCTGGAAGAAACTGATTAATGAAACTCTCCCTAACCAAAAGCTGGCATACCTCGCTAGAGGATGTCCAGAAAAAATTGACTTAATTTGGGAACCCTGGTTGCAACAACAGGAAAAGAATTAGAAACTGTATTTAATAACATTTCTGATTTCTGGGGGTTGTAGTGCCTATTTGTGTGGCATATTACAAACTGTAATAGAAGAATGGTAAAACTTAAATTACTAGAACTATACATTATTCATTGTCTTTGATTTCCAGGTTTTTTTTTTGCAATAGACAAACACTGTAAAGTAGAAACAAATACACAGGTAATGAAGATGGCTACCTTCAGCCTAGTTCTTCCCTGCTTTTGCCAGCTTTTCTTGGCATCTTCTTGCTAGTTGGGTCTTCCAGCTCTCGGGACTTGTAGTAATGTGGAGCTACCTCTAAGAGCCATGTGCTATCAATCTCTATAATCTGAACACAATATATATTTATATTTTTATACATATATGCACTCAAATAATTATATTATATATATATATATATATATATATATATATATATATATATATATACACACATACAGGCAGGGTAGGGCAGGCAGAGTATGGCACACACAGGCAGAATAGAGCAGGCAGAGTATGGCAGGCAGCGTATGGTACACACAGGCAGGGTAGGGCAGGAAGAGTATGGCACACACAGGCCAAGTATGGCACAAACCAGCCAAGAATGGCACACACAGTCAAAGTATGGCACACGCAGGCAGGGTAGGGAAGGCAGAGTATGGCAGGTTTTTGCTGTACTACAACCATTAATATGGGTATGGTCATGTGATAACACGGGTGCGATTTCAAGTGGGTGCAGTTTCAAAAAGGGGAGTGGTTAAAACTGGCTTCCATTATCGGCCCTCCACCACGTAGGTCGGAAAAATTCCGGCCCTCGGTACCACAGAAGTTGGACAGCACTGCCCTGGACTATATAGTGAGGGGTGACTATATCTGCAGCAAAATATCTCTTTCTTTTTAGGAATACAGACACCAAGGGTTAATTCTGCCTTACAGGATACACACACACTTATTTCTACACATGCACTCTGTAAGAGCTGACCTGTCTCATATATTCCTTGGTGGTGAAAACCAGCTCATGATATATAACC
Organism: Xenopus tropicalis; assembly: GCF_000004195.4. NCBI lineage: Eukaryota > Metazoa > Chordata > Amphibia > Anura > Pipidae > Xenopus > Xenopus tropicalis. The sequence continues at coordinate 75,478,532 of NC_030684.2, forward strand.
CAGCGGGGTTGCTCCTCATGAAGACTGCTATTTGGATGGATATATACAGCCTGCTGCTGTTTGACAGTCTTGTATCCACTACGAGTAAGACGTGCCGTGTGGTAGAAATATCCAGCTGTGATTGCCTATTATTAAAGAAATGTAACAATATCAAAGCAAGTAGGAGTAACAGTCCTAATATAGTTACTGAACATTTAAAATATACCTGAAAATATACCTTTAGAATCACTTTTAATATGTTACAGAGTCACCTATTTTAAAGGAGAAGGAAAGATAAAATCACTTCAAAATATTATGCACCCCCAGTGATTGTAATTGCTTACCTTATACCTGGAGTAGCTGCAAGAGAGTGATCCTCTTACTTCTATACTCAGAATCCCAGGGCCAGCACATGCGCAGTAGAGTGAAAAAGACAGCTTTTTTGTTAAAGTTTGGCTTTTCACTCTGCTGCACATGCGGCTTGAAGAAGGAATGGCTCGCTCACAGCTACCCCAGGCTGGTGCAGTTTTCTCCTAACAGGAGTACCAGCCCAGTGTAAGCGATCACACTCACTGGGGGATGCCTTAGATTTTGGCACCCCCAGTGATAATACCTTTCCTTCCCATGTAAGCAACTTTTTAAATAGTCATTATTTATTTTGTCTGTATTGTATTATTAGCCTTACTATTCCACCTTTAAAGCTAACTGGTTGTTGGGTTCACTTACAACCAAAAACCACATGAACTGCAACGGACCCGTTTTATTGCTATTCTTATCAGACTTTTAAACTACTATGGTATTGCTAGGTGAATTAAACTTAAAGCAACCAGAGATCAGTTGAAATTCCAGGACCAAGAGTTGCAGAACAAGAGATTTACATTTCAAAAAGCCACAATAAAAAAAGACCAGATACAAGTTGTCTTAGAATAATGCTTTTAACTTCATAGTAAAGTTATTCTAAAAATATTTCATTAACCTCTTTAAATAAAATTGATTTCATAAATATGTCTATTTCTCACACTCAGGTCAACTGCTCTGAACAGTCCAACAGCAGCTCTCCAAACAGTTAGTCTCTATTGCAACTTATATATCGTTAAAAAGGAAACATATAGAATACCTTGCGCACAGGTATGCTGTCCCCCTCACAGGATGTCAGCTCAATCTCAATACGTCCCATTAGGCCCTCAAGTTGCTCCCGTACATCTCGTGCTCGACGGAGAGAGCGAGCCTGGATAAAGTTCTCATAGCACCACTGGAGGGAGTGACCACTCTCTACCCACTACAAAAAATACAGACTATATATAATATATTCACAATACTTAGTGGCTGTACATGTCAGCTGTAGAACTAACAAGCCAGAATTAGATACTTCACCTTCTACACGGTCTGTCAAAGCATATAATTTGACATGTTAAGATTATATGGAGGTTGCAATTAGCAAACTGAATTTGACTCCATAGACATGAATTGGAACTGAAATGGATATTGCTAATCTCATGCTATTCTAGCTATACATAAATTCTAATGCATCCATGGGTATTACCGAGACATTCCTGCATTGCCACTAAACAGCAGGCTTCAGTTCTGTTATGGCACCTTTTATATACCCACCTGTGTATATACGTTAAGCAGCACCATGTGGTCTCCCCCAGGTACAGTAAAGTTAGCCCGTGCTGTATCTGCATGAACCAGTTTGTCTTTGGGTCGATAAAAGATGGTATTGTTTACAGATAACATGGCAGCAATGGTAAGGATCTGTTCAGAGCAACCATACCTATTAATAGAAAATATATAAAAGGTAACTAGACACTACTGAATTGTCCCTCAAGTAGTTCTGGCTAAAAATGCTGGTATGGCTAGCTTTACACAGTAAACCTAGCCATACACAAATCCTCGCTAAGCAAGTGTCTATTTTCCAAGCTTAGCTATATTTAGGTCAGATGAGGCTCATGGACCAGTAAGATTCTGTTTCTCCAATTCTGTTTGGAGGGGACGAACCTGCAGTCAGTGTATGGCCAACATGACTACAGTCTAAAAGTAAAATATAAAAATATCCTTTATTTTAAAGGAGAAGGAAAGTCATTTTGGCATTTTACTCCCAATAGATTTGCGACATTAGTGCACCTTGGACACTATATTTATTCAGCAGAAAGGTTTACTATACCCAAGTAAAGAGCCATAGAAGCTCCCTCTGATAGCAGCTGCCATTTTAGCTTGGTCTTGGTAGCTTCCTGCTGCAGTTATAGCCGTTGGAATCTCAGATCACACATTCTTAAGGGAGGGGGGACTGAGTTCTTATGCATTCTTATGGGAGAGGGGAGTAGGAGAAGGGAGGGGGAGAGGCAGAGAACTGAGCAGACTCGTGCCCCAAACCTGAAGGAGCCCTAAAAGAGAGGAAAACGGATACGAAGAACATGTTCCCAAAAAAGGAGAGTTTCTTTTGATAGAGGACTCAGTGCAGCTTTTCTACGAGTGCTTATGGCTGTATTTACAGAGACCTTTCTGATAAAGCTTGCTTAGTTTTTACCTTTCCTTCTCCTTTAAAGGAAGTGGGTTGGACACAATTTGTCACAAAAGTGACATGGATCTGTGCCTCTGGTTCTCTCTACTTGCTTTCTCTCCCCAGGCAGAGAATAACAAATGTGCTTCCATCTGCTTCTTCATTTCTCTGTAATGACGGGCACTGCATCAACTGGTGTGCAGATACACGGAGTGCATTTAAATGTAAAAAAATTGAAGTATGCATTTGTAAGCCAATATCTGCTCCGTGTGCTAGCACACAGTCCAAAGCAGCGCTGAGAAACCAAGGAGTGAATGGGGGCGCACTGGCTTCTCTCCATGTTCCCTTACCCTGAGAGAAACACCTTGAAAACTTACTGCTCAGAGGCTAAAATAATCTTGGATAACATAGGGTCCACAGGAAGCTCAGCCATCCTCCTTCCCAACTAAGGAAAAAATGGAATACATTACAACACAATGTGCAAACACACCCTACATTTCTCAATTTACCAAACTTTTTTTTTTCTTTCTTACTTTTGTCAGTTCTCCAAGATGGTTCAGGGCACCAAGTGCATAAAGCTGCTCAAGAGCTAAAACCAGAGTCTCATGGGGTGGTGGATCCATGAAGTCAAAGTGGATGAGGTCATTTATGCCTACAAAAGAGAGATAATTACATATATGTCAAATTCAGTACATTGTTTTAACAACTGCTTTAAATGCCAGCCACACTTCTCACCTAAACTTTTAAGTAAGAGAACTACATTTCCCAGATTGGTTCTCTGGATCTCAGGCACTGTTGTATCTTCCATCTCATTCTTATATGCCCAAGCTGTATAAAGTCGAAAACATTTTCCTGCAGCCACACGTCCAGCTCTCCCAGCCCTTTGATTGGCTGATGCCTGAAAAACAAATGGCAATACTTGCTTAGAGCTCTAGATGTTGTATACTACAGTATAGTGACGAGTGAACATTTCAAAAAGTGGCTGGGGAAAAAAAAAAGCCAATGATACCTTGGATTCAGAAAATGCACATTGTGTATTTTTCTGGACCCCCATTTGAACTGTAAAGGTGCTAGGAGTAGGACATTCTAAAATGTATCTATAAACGTTATCTTAGAGGCAAACCGCCCCTTTAAGGCCTAGTTTTAATATTGGCAAGACGAGGCTGACATTATAAGGGTTTACCAAAACACAGAAAGAAATCGCCAGTGCTCGGTCTAACCCACGCTGTAGCGTTGACCAGCTGCTAGAAACACCCTTGTGCCAGCGCTCGGGCTAGCCCACATTCTGGAGTTGACCAGCTGCTAGAAACGATAAAAAGCGATTAATTATACACAAAGAGAAAGAAAGATTGCCAGCGCACAAGGGTGTTTCTAGCAGCTGGTCAACGCTACAGCGTGGGTTAGACCGAGCGCTGGCGATTTCTTTCTGTGTTTTGTGTACAAATTGTAACCAAATTTTGCTTTTAGCTGCTATGTAGCCTTTAAACCAATGAATCACTTTCATGTGTGTGCTAATGAGCTGGGGCTTAAAAGTTCCCTGCTTTTCCACTAGAGCCCTTTTGAGCTAAGGGTAGGTGCAACAGGGTCTTACTACTCAGTCACACTGAGTCTGTGATACAATTAAAATTAAGTCCCCCAGCAAAGTCATTAGACAGTGTAGGACTCGCGTACAATGAGGGGCCTTGACATGGCACGTGAGCTTACATATTTTGGCCAAAGTGTGGTACTAACACCTCATTTTTTGTAAAAATTATTTTTAAAGGCAAACTAAGTGCTGGCAATCTTTCTTTCTCTTTGTGTATAATTAATGGCTTTTTATAGTTTCTAGCAGCTGGTCAACTCCAGAATGTGGGCTAGACCGAGCGCTGGCACAAGGGTGTTTCTAGCAGCTGGTCAACGCTACAGCGTGGGTTAGACCGAGCGCTGGCGATTTCTTTCTGTGTTTTGTGTACAAATTGTAGCCAAATTTTGCTTCTAGCTGCTATGTAGCCTTTAAACCAATGAATCACTTTCATGTGTGTGCTAATGAGCTGGGGCTTAAAAGTTCCCTGCTTTTCCACTAGAGCCTTTTTGAGCTAAAGGTAGGTGCAACAGGGTCTTACTACTCAGTCACATTGTTTGCTGGGGGACTTGATTTTAATTGCATCACAGACTCAAAGTCATTAGACAGTGTAGGACTCGCGTACAATGAGGGGCCTTGACGTGGCACAAGAGCTTACATATTTTGGCCAAAGTGTGGTACTAACACCTCATTATAAGGGTTTACCCTTATTGTTTTGAAAGCATTTCTCATTGATTATTAAATTAAGGGCTATTCTGCAGTTATAAATTAATGTTAGGCTGAAAATCTTGCAGGAGGTGAACTAAAGCTGTCCAATTGTGGTACCAAAGATTTTTTGACCCTATGTCTGCCCAAGTATGCCATAGACTTTTTTTTTTTATTTTTTTAAATCTATAAAAAAAAATCTGCCTGAAAACTTCTACACTGAAAATGATGGACAGCATTGGTTCAACAGATTAGTAAGACTTACCTTTGAGCAGGGAGTCACAATGAGGGACTCCATTCCTGATCGAGCATTGTAACTTTTCTGCTTGCAGAAACCTGGGTCAATAACATATATAATTCCATCAATTGTAAGTGATGTTTCAGCAATGTTAGTGGCTATCACAACCTGAAAAAAAAAGAAAATACGACAATGCTAAAAGGTTCATAACTCCTTCTAACCTACTACTCCAGCATGTTTGAATAGGAAGAGGAAATGTCATGCCCTGAGACGCTCTGCCTAACATTTAAGCACTATATATGACAGATACAGCTGCAAAATATATATGTGGAATAGCCTGCTTTGAGGGTGGCACCCCTGTATGTTTGCAAATTAATAAGAACTCTTCTTTAAAGACAACCTTATGGTAACTAAACTGGTTGGGAGTGTCATACAGTTATACAGATATACAAGGGTTGGATACAAGGAAATGCTCTGTTAGTACCACAGTCATATAATACCAGCTTTAGAATGGTTTCAGTCATTTTTATACTTTATAATGTGTATTTATTAACATGCCTTAATGAACACATTGTAGGTTTTCTATATTTAATAAGACCTCATATGTAGCTATTGTGTACACTTAATCACATTACTAGAGGCCATGTAGGTCCTGTGGGAGAGTCTGGAAGCAATTCATAATAAAACATCGTTGGAGTGCCAGTTTAGGGTAGTTACTGGTAGTTACATCAGTTTATACAGCTCAGGTTTAGAAGGGCAGCCCAATACTGCATATGGTATTTGCCTCAGACTCCTTATAGGAAGAAGTAGTACCACAATTCCCTTCTCTCTGAAACACACAATGTAAGGGAATAACTTATAGCATCTTTTGTCTGTGCTATTCTTAAAGGGTGTGCTAAGCATTTAGTTTAGTTATTTCTCTCTCTACATAATTGGGTTACACTACAAGATGATGTCCAGACACGTCATTTTAGATGTTTAGGTCCGGCAGAAGGGTGGGAGTCAGACTTTACTATTTAATAAGTACAAGAAAACCAGCTAGACTCTCATACTTTTCTTGCTCCTGGAGGTGTAGGTTCAAAGATCTTTGCCTGCATGTCAGAAGGCAAATTAGCATATATTGGTAACACCAGCATCTCTGCAATCTTGGATCCTAGTCGACGACATCGCTCTTGTAGCATCTCACAGCATGTTTCTATCTCCTCCTGCAACATATGAAATGTACATGTACCAAGACTGCATAGCAGTGGCACTGCTTATAACATCAGTACATTTACATTAAATGATAAACCTAACAAAGGGTTATTGCACATACAAAATTCACACTGCCACTATTTAGCATGAGCTTTTTTTTTTGCATTTCCTACAGATGTTAACTGGAAGGGACTTCTATCTAGGCAGTCAAATAATCCCATATCACATTAACCTAAGGTCAGTGACTTTTCAAACTTTTTTTTTTTTTTTTTTTTTTTTTAAATACCAAAACGTATATATTTGTTGGTTAGCACATTCCCACTTCTGCCTACATACCTGTCCTGTAAGAAAGACTAAGATGTCTCCTGGTGGCTGGGTAACATGAATCTGCAACACTGACACCACACAGGCCTCCAAGTAATCTGCTTCAGGAGCCTGTTGTGAAAATATCATTCATCAAAAAAGGAAATAAACATAAAATGCCCAATCTCATCAATAATGCTGCCAATGTCAATTCTCGTGTCAAACCTACAGTGATTTACCTTGGTGTAATATATATCCACTGGATACCGGCGCCCAGGAATACGAAACACTGGGGCATCATCAAAAAAGGAGGAAAATCGCTCTGTGTTTAGGGTGGCACTGGCTACCAGAACTTTGAGGTCTTGGCGGAAACGGGCAATGTCTTTAATGAGGCCAAAAAGAACATCTGTGTGCAAAGTCCTTTCATGAGCTTCATCTATTATTATTACACTTGTGGAAAAAAAAAATGATAAGGAAATGGAGAGAGTAATACAGAATACAGGCTGGTCGCTGTACAAATGAATTAATTTTTCTAAAGATTCTGTATGAGGCATGATGTATTCATATGTAACAGAAGTCCCCTGCCTAAATACATACAAATCCAGAGATTGCATAATGGATACCTGTAAGATGCCAGATCAGGCTCAGTGAGAAATTCCCGCAGTAACATCCCATCTGTCATATACTTCAGCACTGTGCGCTCAGATGTGCAGTCTTCAAACCGAATACTATATCCCACCTAAAGCAAAAAAGTGCGAGTAAAGCTTTTGCTACATACAGAAACTCCTCTCTGTAGTCTTTGTTTTTTAGAATGGTGTTAAAAATTCAAATATCAATAAAGGAACATAAATGATTTAAAGGAACAGTAACACCAGAAAATGAAAGTGTATAAAAGTAACTAACATATAATGTGCTGCTGCCCTGCACTGGTAAAAGTTGTGTGTTTACTTCAGAAAGTCTACTATAATTTATATAAATAAGCTGCTATGTAGCCATGGGGGCAGCCATTCAAAGGAGAAAAGGCACAGGCACATAGCAGATAACAGATAAAACACTATTGTATTCTACAGAACTTTTCTGTTATCTGCTATGTAACCTGTGCCTGTTCTCCTTTTTTCCAGCTTGAATGGCTGCCCCGTGGCTACACAGCAGCTTATTATATAAATTATAGTAGTGTTACTGTAGCAAACACACCAGTTGTACCAGTGCAGGGCAACAGTGCATTATATTTTTATTACTTTAAAGCGCTTTCTTTTTTTAGTGTTATTGTTCCTTTAAGGTGTGGTTGAGGATGTCTCACAAAGGTGCTCTATTGACCATGAAAATATGTCACACCTTGATTTTCACAATTGGTTGGATGCAAACACAGTGACGATTTAGGAAAGCTTACTTGGCAAAGTAGTTACCATATGAAACAGAGATATGAAAAATATACAAAAATGAAGAAAATGTGTGGAAATAAAAAAAAAAAAATTACCTCGTTGCCTAATTTAACACCCATCTCTTGAGAAACTCGTGCTGATACACTCATGGCAGCCACTCTTCGAGGCTGAGTGCAGCCAATCTTCAGGCCATTTTTAGTATAACCCTATAAAATAAAGAGGCAGAGAGTTTGTTTTTTTTAATAATACGGGCAGTAAAATATGTTTTTATACAATGAAAGTGTCAGTTACTGTGTCAACAGTGTAAATATTATGGGTTAGGATCCCTTGCTTTTCCATGTAGAATAACTGGTGATACAACTTACATGTTCGTGCAGGTACTGTGGTATTTGGGTAGTTTTGCCAGATCCAGTCTCTCCTTCAATTATAAGAATCTGATGATCAGAGATTGCTTGAAGAAGATCAGAACGATATGGGAAGACAGGGAGGCTTCGCCGAACCTCTTGTATAGACAGTTTCTTTCGTTCTGATTCTGACAAGACTTCAGAATTCTCCTCTTCCTATACGGAAAACAGAGGCTACGATAAGCAGAGACACCTACAATGTCATCCAATGTGCTCATAAAAACAAAAATGCTCCATGGGACAGCCACTAGTACCTCTACAAAAAGTAATACAAATGGTGAGCAGTATCACACACAAAACGTTTATTTGGTTCACAAAACAATGATAAATTTCTCCAAAAATTAAACCATACCAAAAAGAATAGAAGCATGTGACTGCTGCCTAATAGAGCACTTAGGTACCTCTGCTTTTTCCATTTTAAATCAGCAAGCCAGCCATTTATTTAGCAGTATATCAATTAAATCGACAAATTAAACTGAGACTTTTAACCCAGTCCAATTATTATTTATAAAATATTTATTTGTTTTATTTATAGTTTGTACAATTATTTTCAACATTACTGAGCCACCAATTTGCTGTTCTGCTGTACTAAGTAAGCCCTAAGTAAGTATTTAATGCTTTACGTACCTTATCTATTGTTCCCTTCATCTGTGCCGAGCTGACAAACTGTATGACCTCATTTTCTTCCATGACAAAATCATACTCCTTCTTCCCATGATCATGTGCATCCTTTGCTCCAAATCTCAGAGAGGCTGCCCCAATATGCTCCTCCTCCCACCGCCTTTGCTCTTCACGAGGGGCAAATCTTTCCTCAGACATAGGTTCCTCATAGCGATCAGGAATTTTCTGTGATAAGATAAGTGTAAAATTCACAACCCATAAAACATAATTCCCAAATGTATGCATTATACTTTTAGGCAAAAATTACTAAATGCTTATATACTTCTTAGGAGAATTGTATTAATATACCCAATTACTATTCATTCCAAGTGAGGAGTGTTTTAAAATGAACAGAGTTGCCCTAGTTACGTAAAACGAAATGAAAAGGAAACCTCCTACAAAATTGGTAAAACCACCTATTAAGAAACAATGCGGAGTTTATTCATACCTTACTCCTGTTTTCTTCTGGCATAAAATAGCGGTCATGCTTTTCCATCCTCTCTTTGTCCCCAGCTTTCTTGTATTCCTTTGCAAGGTCACGCACCCTTCGCTTATATTCAAGCTCCTTCTGCTCTACTGAAGTCAACTCAGGTTCCACAAAAAGATACTCCTCATCTGCGATCTCTGCCTCTAGATCCTCCAGCTTCTCTTTTTCTCTTTTATTTAGATATTCCCGACGGGACTTCTTCCTTAGCTCAGGAATCTAACAAGTTACAGGATGCACAATTGATGAAAATTATATTCCACACTGTCATACATTAAACTGTTAAGGAATAAGCAAGCTAATCTTATTATAATGTACACATATCTACATATCTGTGTAACTAAATGTTCTTTACTCACTAAAATGAGTAGGTAGCACATCATACTCATTATTTATACTTAAATACACACTAGAATTCATGATAGTCTAAATAACATTAACTGGATTTTTAGTTTTTTTTTTTATTTACACCAGCTATTGCTAATGCTACACATATACACCCCCTTTACATTTATGCGCATGACAAAAAAACCCTATACAGCAATACACAAAGATGTGAAAAACAAATGTGTCCCAAACTACAACATATGCACATATATTATCTCTCTCAATCTATCAGCACTCTTTATGTGGCCTTTTACCTTCATATGGTAACAGAATTCCTTAAAGGGATACTGTCATGATTTTTATGGTGTATTTTTATTATTAAATTACACTGTTTACATGGCAAATAATTCACTCTACCATTTAAAATGTTATTCTTAAAAAATGTAATATTGATGTGTAGGCAGCCATCTCAGTGCACTGCACCCAAGTCTGAGCTTTCAGAAAGAGCAAGCGCTACACATTAGAACTGCTTTCAGGCACGCTACTGTTTCTCCTACTTAATGGATCTGGAGAAGTCATAACCCGGACTTGGATTTTTTATTATTGAGTGTTGTTATCATATCTACCTTCCCATGGTTCTGCTGATCGGTTGCTTGAGGGGGGGGGGTTGAAGGAAAGGGGTGGTATCACTCCAACTTGCAGCTCAGCAGTAAAGTGTGACTAAAGTTTATCAGAGCACAAGTCACATGACTGGCACCCTGGGAAATGAAGAATATGGCTAGACCGATGTGAAATTTCAAAATTAAATATAAAAAAATTAATTTCAGTGCAGGATTCTGCTGGATAAGCTCTATTAACCGATGCATTTTGAAAAAAAACATGTTTTCCCATGACAGTATTCCTTTAAAGAACCCTGTAATAACAGTAGCTATTGCATTAACCCTTTTACTGCCAGCCATTTTGGTCAAAGCGGAACTTGTATTGCCAGACAGTTTTTGAACATTTTGCACTGTTTCCCTTTAGGGGCCTTTCCTCGGGGGGACTTTTAGTTTACCAAGGAAAACAATATATCGTTTTTTTCAGAACAACCTAAGCTTTCAAAATATGGTAGAATTTTTGTGTAATTCCAATTCTGTAACAAGATATAGGCTTCTAAATGTCTAAAAATGCAAAAAAAATCAAATTTTCCATAATATAATCACACATACTAGAAACAAAAATTATTTTATGCACGAATATACAACTGATTTGGAAAGTCCCATGTCTCCTGAACGTGCCAATACCAAATATATATAGTTTTATGGAGATTTCTCACTTGTATAGGTCAAAAACTCCCAGCAGTACACTACCAAATTCCCAAAGCACTGCTCCAAAAAAACTGCATACTTTGGATTTCAAGGCCAAAATTCCACTAACAGAAGGTTTATCCCAGAAAATTGTACATTTTTGGAAAGAACAGATTCTGGGGAATACAGAATAGGCACAACTGTCTGTCTACTCCAAACTATCAAGTCGCAATGCTTTCCTAAAGTTATTGGTTTTTATCAAAATTTGTGATTTTTTTTAAAAATCGCTTCAAAGCTTCTAGTCTATAGTATCTTATCTCCTACAGGTCATAAAGTAACCAAATAAAACACCCTAAATATGAATGCCTGGGGTCCACTGAACAGTTTGATGCCCAATATGTATAGGTTTACCTAAGTATGTGGCATGTAGGGGCCCCAATGTGAACATACCCCATATGAACTGTCATTTCTGTCATTTCAGCTTCTGCAAAATCAACACATTTACATCATTATATGTGGGATGAAGCTAGTAAAAAGTACGCTCACCCCAGAAAGTCATATATTTTTGGAAAGTACACATTCCCCCGAATCTAAAATGGGTACCCATGTCTTTCTACTCCAAAGTACCAAGCCGCACAGCTTTTCTAAAGTTAGCAATTTTGATGACATTTCCAAAAATCCCCTCAAAGCTTCCAATTTGAAGCATCTTATCTCCCACATAGCATTAGGTACCAAGATAAAACACCCTGAATTTGAACACCAGGGGTCCACTGAACAGTTTGATGCCCAATATGTATAGGTTTACCCAAGTATGTGGCATGTAGGGGCCCGAATGTGAACATACCCCCATATATACTGTCATTTCTGTCATTTCAGCTTCTGCAAAATCAACACATTTACATCATTATATGTGGGATAAAGCTAGTAAAAAGTATGCTCACCCCAGAAAGTCATATATTTTTGGAAAGTACACATTCCCCCGAATCTAAAATGGGTACCTATGTCTTTCTACTCCAAAGTACCAAGCCGCACAGCTTTTCTAAAGTTAGCAATTTTGATGACATTTCCAAAAATCCCCTCAAAGCTTCCACTTTGAAGCATCTTATCTCCCACATAGCATTAGGTACCAAGATAAAACACCCTGAATTTGAACGCCAGTGGTCCACTAAACAGTTTGATGCCCAATATGTATAGGTTTACCTAAGTATGTGGCATGTAGGGGCCCCAATGTGAACATACCCCCATATGAACTGTCATTTCTGTCATTTCAGCTCCTGCAAAATCAACACATTTACATTATTATATGTGGGATAAAGCTACAAAAAAGTACGCTCACCCCAGAAAGTCATATATTTTTGGAAAGTACACATTCCCCCGAATCTAAAATGGGTACCCATGTCTTTCTACTCCAAAGTACCAAGCCGCACAGCTTTTCTAAAGTTAGCAATTTTGATGACATTTCCAAAAATCCCCTCAAAGCTTCCACTTTGAAGCATCTTATCTCCCACATAGCATTAGGTACCAAGATAAAACACCCTGAATTTGAACACCAGGGGTCCACTGAACAGTTTGATGCCCAATATGTATAGGTTTACCCAAGTATGTGGCATGTAGGGGCCCGAATGTGAACATACCCCCATATATACTGTCATTTCTGTCATTTCAGCTCCTGCAAAATCAACACATTTACATCATTATATGTGAGATAAAGCTACAAAAAAGTACGCTCACCCCAGAAAGCCATATATTTTTGGAAAGTACACATTCCCCCGAATCTAAAATGGGTACCCATGTCTTTCTACTCCAAAGTACCAAGCCGCACAGCTTTTCTAAAGTTAGCAATTTTGATGACATTTCCAAAAATCCCCTCAAAGCTTCCATTTTGAAGCATCTTATCTCCCACATAGCATTAGGTACCAAGATAAAACACCCTGAATTTGAACGCCAGGGGTCCACTGAACAGTTTGATGCCCAATATGTATAGGTTTACCTAAGTATGTGGCATGTAGGGGCCCCAATGTGAACATACCCCCATATATACTGTCATTTCTGTCATTTCAGCTCATGCAAAATCAACACATTTACATCATTATATGTGGGATAAAGCTACAAAAAAGTACGCTCACCCCAGAAAGTCATATATTTTTGGAAAGTACACATTCCCCCGAATCTAAAATGGGTACCCATGTCTTTCTACTCCAAAGTACCAAGCCGCACAGCTTTTCTAAAGTTAGCAATTTTGATGACATTTCCAAAAATCCCCTCAAAGCTTCCACTTTGCAGCATCTTATCTCCCACATAGTGTTAGGTACCAAGATAAAACACCCTAAATTTGAACGCCAGGGGTCCACTGAACAGTTTGATGCCCAATATGTATAGGTTTACCTAAGTATGTGGCATGTAGGGGCCCCAATGGGAACATACCCCCATATGATCTATCATTTCAGCTCCTGCAAAATCAACACATTTACATCCTTTATGTGGGATAATGCTACAAAAAAAGTACATTCACCCCAGAAAGCCATATATTTTTGGAAAATACACATCCCCCCGAATCTATAATGGGTAAATATTTCTTATTGCTACAAAGTACCAAGCTGTAAAGCTTTCCTAAGTTTGCAGATTTATATGACATTTTCGAAAATCGCATAAAAATGTTGCAATTTGCCGCATTTATCTCTCACAATTTCTTGATAAAGATCAGATAAAGACAAATCACCCCAAAAAGGAACACCGGAGGTCTACTGAACAGTTTGATGCCCAATATGCATAGATATACCAAAGTCTGCGGTATGTACTGAACCCAAAATGAAAATAGCGCATAAGGATTTCTCGCCTGCCAGCTCAGCTTTTGCACACAGAGCCCCCTGTCAGTGTATTATGTGCCAAAACTTCCCCTAACCATACAGTGACCCCCACAAAACCATATATTTTTGGAAAGTACACATTCTGACAAATCCAACAAGGGTAAAGAGTCCTTTCTACACCAAAGTACCAATCTGCAGAGCTTTCCTAAAGTTATTGGTTTTTATGACATTTCAGAAAATCGCCTAAAAATGTTGCAATTTGTCGCATTTATCTCACACAATTTCTTGCGTACAAAGGCAAGTCACCCCAAATAGGAACACCAGAGGCCTACTGAACAGTTTGATGCCCAATATGCATAGATATACCAAAGTCTGCAGTATGTACTGAACCCTAAATGAAAATAGCGCATAAGGATTTCTCGCCTGCCAGCTCAGCTTTTGCACACAGAGCCCCCTGTCAGTGTATTATGTGCCAAAACTTCCCCTAACTATACAGAGACCCCCACAAAACCATATATTTTTGGAAAGTACACATTCTGACAAATCCAACAAAGGTAAAGAGTCCTTTCTACACCAAAGTACCAAGCCGCAAAGCTTTCCTAAAGTTATCGGTTTTTATGACATTTCAGAAAATCGCCTAAAAATGTTGCAATTTGCCGCATTTATCTCACACAATTTCTTGCGTACAAAGGCAAGTCACCCCAAATAGGAACACCAGAGGCCTACTGAACAGTTTGATGCCCAATATGCATAGATATACCAAAGTCTGCGGTATGTACTGAACCCTAAATGAAAATAGTGCATAAGGATTTCTCGCCTGCCAGCTCAGCTTTTGCACACAGAGCCCCCTGTCAGTGTATTATGTGCCAAAACTTCCCCTAACTATACAGAGACCCCCACAAAACCATATATTTTTGGAAAGTACACATTCTGACAAATCCAACAAGGGTAAAGAGTCCTTTCTACACCAAAGTACCAATCTGCAGAGCTTTCCTAAAGTTATTGGTTTTTATGACATTTCAGAAAATTGCCTAAAAATGTTGCAATTTGTCACATTTATCTCACACAATTTCTTGCGTACAAAGGCAAATCACCCCCAATAGGAACACCAGAGGCCTACTGAACAGTTTGATGCCCAATATGCATAGATATACCAAAGTCTGCGGTATGTACTGAACCCTAAATGAAAATAGCGCATAAGGATTTCTCGCCTGCCAGCTCAGCTTTTGCACACAGAGCCCCGTCAGTGTATTATGTGCAGTAACCCCCCCCTAACTATACAGTGACCCCCAGAAAACCATATATTTTTGGAAAGTACACATTCTGATGAATTCAAAATAGGTAAAGTTATTTTTGTACACCAAAGTTACACCTGGCAAAGCTACGCTAAAAACAGATCAGGAACACTTATATAGGGATAAAATGTGATAAAACCACAAAAATTGTGCAAATCAGTGAAACAACAAAATAAGTTACATGACAGTGTAATTAGTGGCCAGAATATCTGATCCAATAGTTACGCTGTCAAAATAAACAGTTTTTAGGTAAAAGAAAATAAAAACAAAGTGGTAATATGAAAAAAAAAAAAAAAAAAAAGCAAAACAAAAAAAAACCAAAGTGTTTGTGTATACATGTGTGTACATGTGTAAAAGTTGTGTGATCGTGTGTAAGTGTGTATATGAGTGTAAATAAGTGTATAAAAGTGTGAAAAATGAAAAAAAAAAAAAAAAAAAAATTAAATAAAAAAATGCTAAAATGTGTGCTGTAAGTGTGTGTAAATGTATGTAAGTGTGTATAAATGTATGTAAATGTGTGTATAAGTGTGTAAAAGTGTGTAAATGCAATAAAAAAAAAAAGTCCTTACCTGTTCCTGAAGACCGATCGCCTCCTTCGTCATTTGGGCCGGCGCTGGGGGAGAGGGAGGAAGCAGGAAGCAGCAGATGCGATGCGATCGCATCTGCTGCTTCCTGGAGGGTCCTGCGAGCGATCGGTTCGCAGGACCCTGATGACAGCCCCCCTGGCACATTGCCCAGGGGGGCTGTCATTGTTAGAAGCCCTCTGCAGCGGCGGCACATGCCGCCGCTGCAGAGGGCAGCGCTTAAACGCCAACGACGTATGAGACACGTCGTTGGCGTTTAAGCCCTTTTACTGCCAGCACGTATGCCATACGTGCTTGGCAGTAAAAGAGTTAAATATACATAATATACACATAACAATATTAAAGGTAGCTGTAAAACTGCACATTTATAAGGACAATAAGAACCTGATATAAGAATAGTAAAATATACCATTTTTTTGCGATCTTCTTCTGCTAATTTCAGCCTCTTTTGGGCTTCTTCATACGCCTAGCAAAAAACAAACACATACACAGATTAATATAGGAAATACCTGCCTTTAACATAATGAATAAACTAAGGATGTCAGTAGTTACCCTTTATATCATGCAATTCTAGGGTACTGACACAGGGCACCCTTACTATATAGCCAAAAGACAATGAAAAGCCAAACAAATGTATCCCTTCTACCAAACACACACTTCACAGCTTAAACCAAGGATCTCCAACCTTTTTACCCGTGAGCAACATTTCAATATAAAAAAAGTTGGGGAGCAACACAAGCATGAAAAAAGTTCTGGGGGGTTACTAATAGAGGTGCGATTTATTATTTGGTAGCCCAAACATTCCCCCAAGTCAGAAATTCAAAAATGAGCACCGGCTTTTAGGTCACTGGGTGCAATATCAAAGGGGTTGATGAGCAACAAGTTGCTCACAAGCCACTGCTTGGGAATCACTGGCTTAAAGGAGAAAGAAAGGTAAAAACGAAGTAAGCTTTATCAGAAAGGTCTATGTAAATACAGCCATGAGCACTCACAGAAACGCTGCACTGACTTCTCTAAAAAAAAAGATTTGTTGTGTCTGTAATTCCTTTGCCACAGACACACAGCTTTCTGTTCTCTGCTCTCTCCTGCTCCCCCCTCCCTCAAGAATGCTAAGAAAACACTCCCCCGCCCCCCTTAGGAATGTGGATCTGAGCCAATCAGCAGGAAGCTGACTCATAGTCTTACTAACTGAGCATGTTCAGTTTGGTCTCAGTGTCTGTGCAGAAGTAAGGCATTATGGGAACTTTCTTTACACAGCTCAGCGTTTTTTCTTCCTGTTTGGCTTCAGATCTTCTGAACAGGTGAAATATGGGAAGACTTAAGGGCACTATTGAGACAACTGAAGGTATGTCTGCATCTTGAGATTAACTCTTTACTAGCCTTTCCTTCTCCTTTAAAGCTTTAATGCAGTAGTAAGCATTTTCAAACTATAAAGCGTGTGCTGGCCGAGTCATGGTGACTACTATGTTCTTCAGAGAAATGTATGTTTTGTCACCCATTCCAAAGACAATATAACACAGATGACTAAACCTCTTGTGTTCCATTATCCTAACACAAACTGAAGATCAATGATGATAATGAGAAATAGAGTAATAGTACTAACTATTTACCATAAAACAATACCTCCTCATAAACCTAGATATAAAAGTGTTCAAATAGGGCTATATATATCCCCTCTGTTTTATAGCACCATTACATTTTCCTAAAGCAAATAGCAGCTTTTACCCGGTGGTCATTTTTCCTCTGATACATAATCAGTTACATTTAAATCTGCAAACAGCACACACGCGCACACACACACACACACACACACACACCCTTATTAAGCATACATTTCATCAAGAATACAGCCTCACACAGGCAGAACTGTCTGATAAAAGTTCTGCTTTGTTTGAGCTGAGCTCAGGAGAGGAGGTTGGGGGAAAAAAAACTGAAGCAGCTCTAGTAAATATACCTCCATAGCGGTTTCACAGTTACTATTTAGCAAACCATTTCAATCCAGTGTAACTATGTTACTATTATACACATAAATTATTTAGGTGGAAGGTGAGAATATATAATACAGACCTTCTTATCTGATCTCTCCACAATATTTCTTGTTTTTTCTTTATCTCGCTTCTTTACTCTTTCTGCAAAAGCATCTCTCTCCTCCAGATCTTTCAATCGAGCCAGCTCCTCTTTCTCATCTTCATCTTCTGAGGTCTTTTGAGGGGAAGGTACCTTAGTGGTCCTAGAATAGACAGAATGAATATTTTTATTTTGATAATATAGCAGGCAAAAGGGGAAACGTACACACCCTGCACGTAGAAGACTTTTTTAGCATGGTTAAAGGAGAACTAAACCCTAACCCATTCAGAACTACATAGCTGAGTTCAAAGGTGCCGTCTTCACCTGTTTTATGATCCTCTTCTGTAAGATCGCCGATACGGATCTTGCATGAGCATGTGCAGCCGAATCTACCTCCTGAATCAGCAATCAGCTTTGACTGCACATGCTTCAGGAATATTCATATAGGAGAACTGACAAGAGATGTCGGAAGTCAGGGCAACTGTGCCTTTAAACTCCTCTACACTGAACTGCAGATTTATGGCAGGTCAACACAGAGGGGAACTTTTGAAGAGAATATATGTTGCAGGAGAGAGCTGGAGGGAAAGCAGTGACGAAGGGTAGAGGGTAGCTGAAAATGGGCTAGGGTTTAGTTCTTCTTTAATGTAGATTGTGTAATTAATTATCTGGAAGTTAATCAAAAAAGGTAAACATCAGATATTCATTGAGCTTGAAGTAAACAGAAGGACAGAAATATAATTTATATAGCTTCTCCTGTAAATTTTAAAGTATGGCTTACTCATGACTGCAGTAATTTTGTATGATTAAGGACAACTGACAATAGTGATACAAGACTTCATATCACTATAAAACAAATACAGGAGTTACTGTATGAGGATTAAAAGTGATGGGATTCAGATGGCAATTAGCCAAAAGTGGTGGAAGGAAGGTGGCCTTTTTATTATTTTCCCTCAGTGACAGAGTCAAAATTGTTTTGTATTGAGGTACAAGCAAAAAATGAGGAAAATTTTTTGCATGTTTTGGTGTAGTCATCCAACTAGATAGAATATTGTCCTGAACACCAGATAAGGATCAAATTCTGGCTGTCTAATGAGAGTTGCTATTTTGGAACATTTTACATTCCTTTATTTTTCTTCCTAATGCAAAGAATGTTTTACCTTCAGTTTCTAACTATGATTGAAAAACTCTCGCTGTCAGTCTGTGAAAGAAAATGATGCGTTTCTTTTCTCAGTTAAGCTTCAAAACTATGTCTTAAATGCTGCACCTTTGTCAATATGTGGTGGAATTAATAAATTCCACTTATTTAGGCAAATGTGTTACTTTGCAGTGGGACGGACAAATACTTTTGTTTGGGTCACTCAGTGTGGCTGTAACAAGCAAAGTCAGACCAAATTTACTCTCTCACAGAAATCAATAAATAGGTACAGTAAGAATGAAAAAACTAAACATTTTCAAGAGTGCCATGGGTTACTGTACTGGGGCAAACATCCCTTGTGCTTTTACACAACCAACATTGAGTGTAAACGTTTCAATAAAGACTTTAGAATTAATTTATGAACACCTTTAATTACTTACTGTGCATTTTCATTTTCACTATCAGATGACTCCTCTTTTCTTCTTTTCCTTAAGTGTTTCTTTTTCCTTTTCTCTTCTTTGTGATCAGTCTTCTCCTCTTCTTCACTATCCTCTAGCAAAGCATATGATCTATTCTTCTCCTGCATAGCCAGCGCTTCTCGTTCAGCAGCCCGGGCTGGCCGTTCAATCGGGGCCTTTCTAGGGATCTTGTATAAGGAAAAATGCAAAATATAAAAACAGTATTAAGGTGTGAAAACTGAAAATTGGGGCATTACAAAACAGAATATTTACTACCCTATGCAGACTGCTTTCAGTTAGCTAAAAACTTTACCAAACGTACAATTTAATAACTGCAATATAGGTTCTGACATATTCCCAGCTGAGAAAATGACATGGACATTTCTTTGATAACAGGTGGAAAAAACAGAAAAAACTCACAACATAATGATTACAATAAAAGGCTTTTGCAGGAATATACCATCTATGGATATGAATTGGGATTTCCCTATACAAAAGTTAGATAGACCCCACCCTTGATTAAAACTTTTTGTTAAATAAAATAGAAAGCTAGATATTTCCATAAAGAATCTCACACCCGTAGGAAGAGGATTCACAGGTAATTTTTTACAAGTTGGCATCTCCACATTCTGTGAAAATCTATATAATTGGCAAGAATTGCAGTTTTTGCTTGGTAGTTGTTTTGCACTGGAGTAGAACCTTCACCACAGCACACCCCCTGCACAGTGCACTGTATTCATTTGGTGTTTTTTGTGTTGAAGCCCTGTTCCACAGAAGCCAGGGGTTCGTTAGCATGATAAAGTGAAAAACATAGATTTAAGAGCCTGAATATAGAGATGCAGTGTTAAAAAATGATGAGAATTTAGTCTACATTCTGGCTCCATGTGTTTCTGCCCCATAAACATCAGAGAACATGACAACTTGCTGCGATTAATCCACCACCACACCGCCATTGTTGCCTATTTTCTATTATATTTAGTGTGCTCACCTTTAGCCAGAGTTGCTCCAGGAACCCCTTCACTTTTTCAGTAACATCAATGGCCCCAGTGTCCCTTAGACGGACTAGCAGATCAGTAGCACTCGTACTTCTCAGAGCAGTACCAACAAGGAACTGAGCCACATGCCGGTCGCTCATGCCCAGAACATCATGGAGCTGATTCTTCACCCACAACTCCACTCCTTCCATTTTCAATCGCCTCTGAAATTGTTCCACATACAAATGCCTGACGGGTCGCTCTGTACTATGTCATCGGCGCGAACAAGTGACATCAGCGATATGTGCGCGTTGACATCATCACGCCGGTTTTTATGTGTGACGCTGGCACCAAATGCAAAATAAACATGATTGACAGAACTGTTCATATGCCCAGTTGTTCGCCATATGGGTTGCCACCTGACTGCTATTTAACTGTCCTGGCAGGGAAAACGTATGCTTGATACCAGCCTTTGGGAATCCTGCTCTGCTCAAATAATGAGACTCTTAGACTAGTTGGGGTGTCATCAGTTAATCAATCAATGCCTTATGCAGTTTCAACTCCAGACGTCCAACTTTGTGTCAGAACATGCCAAGGTGGGCTATATTATTTTGTTGTTGAAAGGCAAAACATTGAATCGGGCGTCCTCTTGTTAAAGAATTATTGGCAATTAACTTTCTACAAACCTTTCACACATGTTGTTAAGCTACGTTGTGCCAGTCTCTCCTCACCTCATGCAGATATATCAATGCAGTCACAAAACTAGCCAGTGGTGATGTGCAGGCCAGCCTAAAACCCCTGACTTTGGGCATTCACACAATTTTTGTTGACGTTTAATGTGCACCCACCCTATAATGCCCTGCTTTATAGATTTGAATCTGCGCACCACACCCCCTTGGAGACATTAAAGGGGGACAGGCATGGGTGTATAAATACAGAGGCTTGGCAGGGTATGATTGGGTGCAGGTAGGAATCGGCTTGGTTAAGCTGGCCATACACGCACCGATGATATCATACAAAACCACGTTTGGTACGATATTCGGTGCGTGTATGGTAACAAAGTGACCGTTATCTCAAAAGGCTGCGGATATCGGACGACTTGTCGATCGGCCAGGTTAAAAGATTTTGGTGCCCAAGCAAAATCTACATTCAGGGCTGAATCGGCAGAAGGAGGTAGAATTTCTATTGTTTCTACCTCCATATCTGACCATTCAGCCCTGAACGTCAGTGGAGGGTGGGAACGATTTTTCGTGCGACCAATGGTCGCACAAAATATCGAAAATGGTTACGTGTATGGCCACCTTTAGGGTCAGATGCAGGCCAACTTTTTGTTGACCCGCACATTGCTACTAGCAACTCTTGCTTCTAAAACGGCATTCTGGCAAGGTCTGTCAGATAAGTGCCTTTATGCAGGACTGCCCCTGCCTAATCTCTTCCCCACGTGTTTTCCAACCTCCATTTTGTCTGGTGCTAGCTTTTAAAAACTTGTGCCTGCCATGTTTCCTCCTGTGATATCAGAGATGAATAGGTCAGGTGCATGGTATATAAAAGGTCGGTAGGACTTTGACAAACCTCTTTTATCATATGGCCAGACAGGAAACATTATAGATAACGCAATAAACTTGCTGTAAATGTAGAAGAGAGCAAACTGCACCAGCCCAGAGTAAATAAATGCAAGTGACCAACCATTTGCATGCTCAGCAGAGCAAAAAAGCCAAATGTTAACAAAAAAGCTGGCTTTTTCACTATACTGTACATCTGTCAGCCCTGGGATTTTGAAGAAAAAATAAGAGGAAAAAGTGAATTCTCCCTTGCAAGTACCCTGGGCCAATGTAATTTTCTGCTACCAGGAGCACTGGCCCAGAGTATCAGGTAAGTGATTATAATCACTTGGGGGGGGGATAACATTTGGCACCCCTACCAGTAATTGAACCTTTCCATTAAGTTGATAAAAGACAGGGTCCATCAAGTTCAACCTTTTATGCCTACATAAAAACCTGCCTAAAAGCTAGTCACTTTAAAGAAGAGCAAAAACTCCATCTTAAGCCTCTCTTATTTGCCTCAGAGTGAAAAAAAAAAATCCTCCTTGGTGCCAATCAGACCAGTACCTGGATCAACTTTGTACTGAGGGATATTTTTAGTAACCCTGTATTTTTCACTTGCAAAAAAGCAATTCAACCCCTTCACCTTTATTTACTCATATATGTTTTTTTAAAAATCTTAATAAAGGAAACAGGACAATATAAAGATACACAGAGAAAAAAAATTCAAGTTTATTAAAAACAAACTATACATTTTAAGAATAACACATTTTTTAAAAAAAAAAAAACCAAAGTAGTAAATGTCCATTGTACTAAAACAGACAAAAGTTACAGGTGCACAAACAAAATAAATCACAAAAGCTAAGAATACTGATTTATTGGCAGAGCAAACAATATAGTGAACAGTTTTGGCTTCCAAATGGAAGATGCCCTCTACTCCCAAATGTCATTGGTCACAAAACTCATATTTAACATTAACTCAGCTAACATTGTTCTATAACCTCCCACACTGTTTTATAGCTACAAAGACATTATTTTAAACTTTACATGCTGTAATATACACGAGTCATGAGTATAAGGGTATGGTAACAAGTCATTTTCTTTAACCATGTGCTCTAGAATATAACATCAACAGCACTGGTTTAAGTACCATCCTGAATATGCCATAAATCTTACTCTTCAGCCTTTCATTTTAAACCTTGATGCATTGGGTGTTTGTAATGCCTGGCAGAGTAAGATTAAAGGCCTGTGGCACTGAAAGGGTTAAACAGTACTCTTGGAACACCTTGCTATGTCTACATAGAATTAATAGGTTTGGCCTAATTTACTACCCAATAGCAAACAATCCGATTTCTACTTTTATTTTCTAACTGATCTATGTAAAGATGAATCAGATTAAAAAAAGAGAGATAATATGTTCTTGCTGTGATTATCAGTTAGCCAATAAAAACCTCTAGTTGCTGTTCCATTGCTGCCCTGTAAGTCGTAATTGATCAAAATGGATTGCTGATAGCTTGTTGTTAGTAATTTAGCCCAACTGTGATTTAAAATGGTGTTAATATCAATATCTAGGTAGTGGCCAAGTTGTTTTAAAACTGTTCCCATCTGTGTAGCATTGCAGTGGGTTTTTTAAGCCTGTCTTCCCATGCTCACTCATATTGTAGTTTACAGCATGTTAAGATTCACAAGTGCAAAGTCTTTTACTTGTTAGATCTTTCTACTACCCATTCTCACACAAGAACAAAACACATATTAAAATAAGTGCAAAATGCAGTGCATTACTAAAGCAATCATTTATTTGCTGAGGTTTTTTTCTTGTCCAGTGAGCTTCTTGCAGAAAACAGCACTTTCTAAAAGGCTAGCTGCTCTTTGTATACATCTTTAAAGGTAGGTACATTATAATATACCTGTTTATCCACAGCCTATTCAATAAAGAGGAAAAATAATATATTAATTAGGGTTTAGGCTTTATTTTCTGTTAAAGATAGATACCGACACCCGAAATGAATCTATCACAACATTGTTCTTGTATGCTATTTATAATTTTACTTTAAAAGTATTTGCCCAATGTTTGCATATTACCTATCTGATTATCTGATCCCCCATGTTGCTCTATGAAGGTGCTGCCATACAGGGTGCGTGTGACATCACGGAAGTGGACCATGTGCATGACTACACTCCCAAAGGGCATCCTGACTTCCCCCAGCTCTGTCCCCAGATTTCATATGGAAATCTGTGGCAGAGGCTGGGGCTTTTAATAATTTTTTTTTTTAACAAAAAAAAAAAAAGAAAAAGCATGCACCCAAGCGCTGCCCCCCCAGGCACTGGCCCTAGGGTGCCCCATTATATAAATACGGCCCTGCTGCCATATTTGTGCAGTAGTCTGTTATCGTTAGAAGTTGGGACAATCAGGTTGGCAGAACAGTCAGGTTCAGGAACTTCAAGTGACAGTTATGTACAAAAGCAGCCCTATCAGCAAAAAAAAAAATCAACATGACCTATAGGTAAAATTCATATTTTGAAGGGTAGTTTTTTTGGTGTCAGTATCACTAAGATAATAGGGCACAACTCAAAAGGGGATGTTCACCCAATGTTTTGCATAAGGAAAGAAATATGTCATTCTAAGCAAGCATCCTATATATACGGTAAACAAATTCAATGTTTTTTTTAAAAAAAATTATGTACAAATGTAACTGCTATTGAAGGCAGTATGTGTAAATCTGTTGGTATTCTCTGCACTGCTTGTTCTGACTACTCATACTATTGATCTTTAGTCAGAAGTCCCCCAACCAAAACTTTAATTCCCTCAGTGCCTCATGTGACAAACCTGCAAAGGAGAAACACAGAAGCATCGAAGGCATGTGGGAAATGGAGTCTCAGTCTTGGGTAGGAAACAGCTTGTTTCTGCTACATCGTTTCTCTCATCAGACAAGCAGTGAAAAAATTACAAGGAACAGACCAATCACAATATACATATAACTTTAAAATCACTAAATTAATGATGAGTTGCTGAGAATTTATTACATTGTCTTTCATTACACAATTACAAAAAAATGTCTATTTCTTTTCAGGGATGATGATTAGCCACCTTCACGTATATATCAGATTTTAAAGATGTATAGTATATTTTTGCTTTTACCTAATTTTTTTTTTTATAAACAGAAGATACTGTATAAAAATACAAAAATATCAAAGTACACAAAAAAGCACTTAATACCTGCTGGTAACACTTTAGGTCAAACTTGTTTAAACTAGTGTTTACACACGCGTGGCTATGAGACATTAATAGATGTAGTTCACCTTTCAAAGCATTTTTTTGCCAAGGGGCAGTTAATTTATTTAAATGTCAGATTTCATTTTTCACCCTCTTGTGTTTACCAGGGGCAGCAAAGTAAGGGCAGGAACACTGACTCTTAACTGTTAGCATTTGATACATTGCTTGATACAATTCTTGACTTTAACCGACACATTAGTTGCAGACTTTTCTCTGATGTTGCTGAGAAATGTATCATCTAATTGTAGCAAGTTGTAAGAGTGTGGATGGAAACCTTACATACAGAGCTATGACAGGGAAACACCAGAAGGTGGAAAATGAAGCATTAAACCTAAACCACAGAAAACCAATTAATAATAGAAATCCAGCGGATCACCCAGCAGCTGCCCTGCTCTGCTCCAGCAACAAGAAAAAAACAGAAGCCAATAGAACCATTTGCAAAAGCACAAAGTTCTACTGGCTTCTATAAAACTGGTTCTACAATGGAATGCATTGAAGTGGAAATTAATCAGTTAACATTTTTATTTATCTCTGTCCAAACACTGAAAAGCAATTAAAAAAAAATCAATTAAACTGGTAAAGAAATGTTTGGATGGCAAACTACCCCTTTAAATTAGTGGGTATCCCTTTTTACTGAATTATTCTACAATCCACAAAGCAAGAATACATTTATAAATCTAACTGGTACCATTTTTAACAGTGCCAAAACAGCTTGTTAGAAACTTGTTCAGTGTTGGGCAATCAAAAATAAAAAACTTTTAAAAACTATTGATCGCATTGTATTGTGTATATTACTAGTTCTGGTGTGTAAAAAGAAGGAATGCTAGTTTTGGGTGTAAAAAGGGGAACAAAACCCCATAAAAATAACTGATGGAAACTTACTCAGGGTGCTTCTCTGAGAGCTTTTGTTTATTTTCTATTTTTAGTGATTTCTGAGATATTTGCATTTTTAGACTACTAATACCTGGCTTTTGGCTCAACTGAGGGACTGAGCTGTATAACTGAATACAATTAAGGTTGCTGACACTCAAAGGGCATATTTATTATAGTGTGTAAACATCACCAGTGATGTTGCCCATAGCAACCAATCAGATCTTTGCTTTTGTTTTCTAACTTGTAGGTGACCGTTCAAATCTAGTAACTGATTGGTTGCTACTGGCAGTTGTAATGTTGGCTTACACACTTTAATAATTATGGTCTTGAGAGAGCTGCTAGTATAGTATAAAGAGTATAAAACTGCTAATTTCACAGGAACCAATAAAAATACAGAATGTATTTAAATTGCTAAAATGCTCACTCTGGATAAGTTTTAACAAAGTGTTTAATTTTTTGGTTTAGATCTCCTTTAAAAAAAATTACAACCAAGTTACTACTGGCAACACAGTACTGTACACTGTACATTACATACAATTTCTGACTCAACTGTATGTGTGTGGTCTTTTAAAATTACTGTTACTAACCATCTTCTGGTGTAATCTAACCGATGGAAAACAAACGCATCAGTGACAATATGAGGAATATGTATTAGCGCAGAAATGTATTGGCAAAGATATGACTGAGCAGCTCACTTATGTTTAACATAAAAATGAGGGGATTAATGTACTTTCCTCATTTGTGTGGCCTTATTGCTCTAATGAGGGTCATTTATAAAGATTGCTTTAGTGAGCAGTACTAGTTCATTTGGTAATCTTTAATACTGCAGTGGTGAACAATATTTGTCTTATTGTAATTTCCAGTAGGTCATTGCTAGTCACCATAATTCAATTTCAAAAGTTTGTTTTTCTGGTCAGATGTTTAACATAACAATTCTTCCAGGTGCTTTTGGTTGTTTGGCTGTACAGTCCTTTGTATTCAGTAAACCTTTGTAGAACCACTGGTAAACTAAGCCATGGGGGGCAGGTTCTCTTGTTTTACAATGCCCTCTTTGTAGAAATGGAAATTCCACAGGTTTCTTGTGCTCTTTTCCCAAAATTATTCTTGAAATTCCCTCAACGTTTGCAGGACTCGTCTGAAATGCAAAAATAAAGCAGGAAAAAAATTAAGCAACATATATGTGCATGGCTTGTAAAACAACAACTTATATGTAGCTCTCAAGCCCATTTGAAACTACAATACAGAGTTTCTGGGTGCTGTATTTTAGCAATAGATGAGGAATTACAAATACATGACTGTCAAGGTTGGGGTTGTTTTCTTGGGACAAAAGGTGCTTGCGAGGGGACATGATTACTCTGTACAAGTACATTAGAGGGGATTATAGGCAGATAGGGGATGCTCTTTTTTTAAAAACGATCAATGCACCAGAGGCAGACTTTCATTTGAAGCAGTGTGTTTTTTTTTACAATGAGGGCAGTGAGGTTGGGGAATGCCCTTCTTAGTGATGTTGTAATGGCATATTCTGTTAATGCCTTTAAGAGGGGCCTGGATGAGTTCTTCAACAAGCATAGTATACAAGGCTATTGTGATACTAAAATCTACAGTAACGGGTATATTTATCATGCTGTGTAAAAAGTGGAGTGAAGTGTTACCGGTGATGTTGCCCAGGGCAACCAATCCACAATTAGATTTCAACAGTTAGAAAATCAAATCAAAGCATCTGATTGGCTGCTCTAAGCAACATCACCGGTGATGTTTTACTCCACTTTTTACACAGCATGATAAATATACCCCTTAGTATTGATGTTGGTATATATGGTTTATGTATGTGAGTGTATATATAGGTCAGTAAAAGTTTATGTGTGCTAGGTTTACTTGGAAGGGTTGAACTTGATGGACTGTTTTTTCAACCCTATGAAACTATGAACTTGCTTAAAACATAAAAGGGATAATTAGAAAGAAATACAGTGAAACCTCAATTTTACATACCCCAATTTTAAGTTTTCCCTATTTTACACCAGTATATAATGCATAAAGCATTTCCCTAGTTTACATTTTCCCTTGTTCTTTGAAAAAAGTAAAATGGAGGTTCTACTGTATAATAGCATCTCTAGAAGGATGTCTGGGAAGGGCAAGTAACAATGTCAGTTTAGAGAGGGGAGCATATAAGAAAGGAAAAAGTGATTTATTTTTTTCCAGCTTACCGACTATAAGGGCTTTTCTTCTCAAGATACCCCCTAATAAGACACTGTCCTCTTCTTCATCATCTTCAGTTTGAGGAACTGGTGTTGCAATGGCCTCTGGTTCATCTGGGGGTCCAAATTCAGCTAAGAGGGAGCTCTCTGAGGGATACTCAAATGTGCTCTCCAGTTCAGAGTCAGGGAAAGAGATATTTAACTGTAAAAAAAAAAAAAAAAAAAAAAAATAGAATGTAGGTAAAAAAGTTTCAACAAAAAACATTTTTTGCCATTGAAGTCCCCGAAGGAGCATGGTTCCACATACTCTGACATACCTGTTGTGTTTTATATTTTATGTATTAGGAATGTACATAGAGGAAGCAAACCCTGCAGTTGCTAGAGGGCCCAGGGGGTAAGGTGGGCCTAGAGGGACACTAACTGATACATAGTTTTACTTTTTTTTTTTTTTAATGAAAATTGTCTTAAAAAGGAAAATGAACAACTCCCCCCTACCCCAGGCTTCCTTCACATTCTCCTGCACCACCTGTTACTCTCACAAGTGTGAACTACTTTAAAAATTCTGCTGTTAAGGTGGCCATACACGCACCGATATTATCGTACGAAACCTCGTTTCGTACGATAATCGGTGCGTGTATGGCATGTCAGCGAGCCGACCGATATCGCAGGAAGCTGCTGAAATCGGTCGGCTCGCCGATCGGCCAGGTTAGAAAATTTTGATCGGGCGCCATAGAAGGCGCCTGACCAAAATTCTCCCTTCAGAGCTGAATCGGCAGAAGGAGGTAGAAATCCTATTGTTTCTACCTCCTTACCTGCCGATTCAGCCCTGAATGGTGTGTGGCGGATCCGACGATGTTTCGTGCGACCGATGGTCGTACGAAACATCGTCAGATCGCCACGTGTATGGCCAGCTTTACTCTCACAAGTGTTCCTATCTGTGTACCTGCTTTAAAAACAAGGTTGGCAGGCACTATTTTACTTTGTTGTTGCCAATCTGGACTTCAGAACAACCATTATCTTTATTTAAAGAGGTGTGCTAATGAAATTACCAAACAGTTACCTATTGCAGTCTTTGATCTCTTTTATAGGCAAGGCACTTTTTGTAACTCAGGGAATTCCTAGCCAAAATCTGTTTTAGTGCTAGAGGCTGTTGCAACATGTTAAGCTATGTAAGAACAAGCTGTATTTTGTATTACAGTCCTTTTAATAGTAAAGAAATTATTTGGAAACCAGTGATGGGTTAATTCCCAAAGACCTACTAATCTTAATTGGATTGCCACTTAACAAGATTTTGGCATTATGGGTCACTGAAAAGACTGGGCGCAGGATGGCCAGCTGAGCCATCTCAGTAATGAAGGGGGGTTAAGAGTAAGAAGGGAGGGGAAGAAGGAAACATGGAGGGGAGGTGTTGCTATGTGGGGAACTTGCGGCGGAGGGGAAGGGGGGGGGGAATAAAGCAGTAGGAAGAGGGACAGAGACGTGTGCCCAGTCACAAAGCCCCTCCTTAACTGCTCATAATCTCATTACTGTATCTTTTGGCCCTGCTCAGTGGTTAATCAAAGTTCATTATCTCATTTTCTATTTAAATCTCAACCCTTTCTCCAGCCATTACCCTTCCTCCACCTCTGATCTTTTTCTTTTGCCTTTAAATATGTGTGCTTTCTTCTCTTTTTCTATTTCTCTTTGTCTTTTCCTTAGCATTTCACAGTTCTTAGTAATGTCTGTCTTTCTTCCCTGCGGGTCTCCCGTGTCCAATACCACAGATTTTCCCTCTTCTTTGCCAGCTGTCTCACCTCCCTCCCTGACCCCAGCTGCCTTGTTTCTTCCGCTACAAGCTGTCTGTAACCATCCTCTCCACAAACCCTTGGCGTGCCATTGTTTATTTATTTCAGTTTTCTTACATAGTATTAAAAAGTGTTTCTTTTACACTACATAGGTTAAAACTTTACAGACCAGCGAGCACAGATTAAAAAAAAAAATTATTATACCCTATACTCTTCAAACATTAAATGCACAATCTTTCCCAATACACCATAGTACTCTCTTCCACTGTATCAGGGCCATATATCACCAGGTTTATTGCATTCTAAGAATCACATTCCCTTGCTAAACGATTTGTACATTTCTTAGCTGTCTGTCCCCACAATCTGAATACATATCCCCACTTATCGCTCTCTCCATCCCAAACACATTCCCCCACCACGCCCTAGGATCTCCACTTCTTAGTCTTTTCCAGCTTGCATGCTTTTGACACACACTGCTGCCATTATTGCTTCTGTTACCATTCCTTTTTGCCATCTATTCTCTTACAAAAATGTTTACTACAGATGCTCTTTTACGATTCACAAAAATAAAACACTTGCAATATTGGTGGCAGCCATGCAGTACCAAAGCCCACACAATGCATGACAGATAACAGATTAGCTATCCAAAATAGAACATTTCTAGTACACTGTACTTAATGTTAAGCAGCTATCAAGTGTCATTTACAAATGACAAATTCCTCACAAATCAAGAATGAAAACCTCTTGTGCAACATAGCTCCCACCAAGGATATTTCTTTGTCAATCATTTGACACATTGGCATAACTTTGCAGAGCCAGGTCCCCCTGCAAAAATCTTTGGGAGGCTTTGCCCACAGCCTCAGACACCAGTGCAGTCTCCCCACAAGTCCCCCTCCCCACCCGCTGACTTTGCCAGATGGGGGATTTAAACAACAGCAGGGACTGAGGGTGGTGAACCACACAGCACCCCCTGCAATGTGACCTAAACCATCAGCTGATTTTCAAACAAAAGTTGGTCCTGCCTTTGCAAGTATAACAACCTTAACTCTTCTGGTAACTGCTCCCATTCAGCAACAGTAAGGGTAGGCACTAATATTAGGTGATTGGTCCTAGCTCCACATTATTTTTCTAATTTATCTTAAAAGTGTTCGATTGGTTTGAAGTCAGGGCAATCTTAAGGTTCTTCAGTTATCAGTTCTGTGCATGGGGGCATGATAGAACAGAAAAGGTCCTACCTAAACTGTTGTCACAAAACAGAAAGCACAACATGAAACTAAGGTCCTTAGCCCAAGCCTTGAAAAAAAATGGATTATTCTGCCTCCACCAAGTTAGTAGTATTTCTTGCCATCTGCCAAAACCAGATTGGCCCATCAGACTGCCAGATGATGAAGTTCAATTCACCACTCCATAAAATATTTTCCATTTCTACAGTGACCTTTAGATTTCTCCAGCCAAAGTTTGTCTTTTTACAAGGTGATGTTAGGCTTATGTGAAGACTCTCTTTCCAATTAAAATTCATTTTGTTTGGTTCCCAGTAAATGTTCTTGCCCTGTCATTTCTTCCAGAGACCATTATAACTAGGCAGTGAGTGTTCTATCTTAGGAAATTTCATTTTTATATACTGTGTGCACTCAATGATCCTTGAGTCTGTATGTCCTATCTCTTGCAACTGAACATCACTTACTGCGGACATTTGCAAAAATCGCTGGTTGGAAAGATGTTAGAGAGGTTGCATCCTATGATTGTGCTATGCTGAATATCACTGGAATATTCACAATCCATTATAATGCCAAATTACATGACTTTGTGCTTAAGTTACCAGTGTGACTTATATAGCCAACTCCTCCAACCAGAGGGGGTGTCCAGTTACTTTTGACTATACTTTTGCACAAATCAGTGCCGTCTGTGGTTACTGGGTCACTGGGTATCTTTGCATTATGCCCATGATGTCCTTTACTGCCAGGCTGGTTTTGCTTGTTTTAGCATAATACAGGAAGGAATGACAAGTGACAAAACAGGGAACCTTTAACCTGGTGCATGCCATAGTGCAAAACAAAAAAAAAAATTCTGTACCATTTTCAGAGTAGTATATTTGCCTTGGGGTATTTTCTCTCTGAGAAGAAATCTAAGCAACTGAACTAGAATTCCTAAAGTTGCATTGTCATGAATTCTGGTTTTTGCATTTCTTAAGCCTTATGGTTTCTTGACAGTACATACTGTACCTGAGGTTTTTCACTTGGGGTAAGATGAACAAAATGCATATAATGTAAATATTTATAAATAA
Organism: Xenopus tropicalis; assembly: GCF_000004195.4. Taxonomy (NCBI): domain Eukaryota; kingdom Metazoa; phylum Chordata; class Amphibia; order Anura; family Pipidae; genus Xenopus; species Xenopus tropicalis. Next base: position 75,510,826 of record NC_030684.2, read on the forward strand.
GGCAAAATAAATTCATGAATATCCTTCTAAAACATTCATTCTGTACCATATTTTTGTCTAAACAGTGGTGTAAAACATATGTGCAAGTTCACAAAGTCTAGTGTAGATGGCAGATTTTACAAAATATCGCTGAAAGATGTACTTATCTATGATCATAAACCAGACTACGGATATAATCCTGTTTTGGTCAACTCATCCAGTGTACATAGGAGAGACTATTTTTAACTGGTAGGATCAAAAGAGATTTTCAGTAGCTTCATCTCTTTTAGATTATAATAGCATAATTGTTCCTGCAAGCCAAAATAAGTTGAAAATCCTACCAGATGAGCAGCTTCCAGTGAGATCCAGTTGTCAGAAGAGTGCTAAACCATCAGGCCATCCTGATTTGGGCCACCAACTGAGTGTCCACATATGGTGAACAGCCACTCATTTTTTTGACCTGGCCAAATAAGAGCAACTTATCTGTATGCCATTTATCTATTTGACTGCTTCAATGAGGTTATAACCACATCCACAGGCTCTATTTAAAAAAAAAAAAAAAAATGTTCCTCTGTGGCCAACTAAACAATGAAAATGGTGCTATGCTTGCTTGGCTTTACAAATTAATAACTTTTGAACTTACCATCTATTAAACCTTTTTTGTATAAATAAATATGATGCCTGGAAGTGAAAACAATAAGTAAAATACTACAGCACATTTCATTGAGCTTAGAGTCAGCAACAAGCAGATAGCATGCACTCAATATTTTCATTACATATATTAACATATATGAAAAAGCATATTTTAAAGTTACGTTTTGTTTTAGTCCGAAACAAATCTTTTCTTCATTTTTAACTATTTAGTATTATATTTCTAAGAAATTCAGATTTCTGTTGTGTTAATATTACAGGTCACTTGGCTTTAATGTGTGTATTGAATTCCAGATTTCTAAATTCCTAAAATAACAGACCCTCAATAATCTTTTCTGTTGTGAATGAATCTGTGCATAAGGCACCAAATACATCAGACTGACAGTAGATATATCTCCTTTAGACTGACCCCATATAACTCAGTAAGGCACTATATTATAGCTTCCTTTCCCCACAACATAATGTCTTTGATGTTTTGATAGACTCCTATTTTAGAAGAGAAAGCACTGGTAACCAGGACAGTAGGCAAGGCAGCATCTAGTTTACTGCTTCTTTTACTGAAACAATACAGTAGCTCTGTTTAAATCACCATATATTGGATCAGACTACCACCTGCGCCACTGCCAATAATACTTGAATTCTCGGTAAGACAAACATTCCATCTAACTACCACTAATTGCATCTCACTGATATCACTGGGAAGTACTACAAGTGTAGTACAATACATCTGCAAATATTCACTGGCATGAATAGGCAAATAGCATTTTATGGCCAATAGCACTTTATGGCCAGCATAATTCCATGGGATGGAAAGCTCCTGTGAACACCTTCCACAGCTCCTATTTAATAAAGCAGGAAACATAAGTGCAAGTGAGAGTGCTTTTCACTCCAAAAATAGTCAAACCTTTCATAAGAGTATTTCCCATTTAGGTCAAAGGAAGCTGCAGACGCTTTTTAACCAGCTGAAATACCCTCGCAAAAAAGGGCCATATGCACCATGGGCCTTAATGACGGGTATCGAGATACTTACACTGCTTCTCTTGTCACAGGGAAACAACCAATGAAGAGTACCAGCTTTTGTGCTCAGCAATACACCCCCTGTGTACCAATGCCCTTAAAATTGAGATAAGGTTGCAACTGAACATTTTGATCTCTACACATTACACTTCCTATGTGTGCATTTATTGAAAAAGATATTGAAGCCTAAAATGGATAATAACCATTTAAACATAAATTTTAAAGGAGACATATGGGATAAATGGGAAAGCCCTAATTTTGTAGGCAATTATGAATAATATATGGTGCTGGTTTCACTTTGTGCTAAAAATTAATCCTATCTGTAAAAATGGCCCCTTTACTGGAGCTCCCTATAGATCCTATAGACTCACACAAGCAAAGACAGGCTTCAGTTCCCTATCAGGTCAGCCTAGCTGCTG